>NW_020618825.1:19081127-19271853 GCF_003573695.1 Papaver somniferum | reverse complement strand
AATTCAGCCTCCATCGTAGATTGGGCTATAATTGTCTGTTTCTTTGATCTCCAAGATACAGCGCCCCCAGCAATAGTAAAAACATATCCACTGGTGGCCTTGGAATCATCTGAAAGAGTATTCCAATTAGCATCGCTAAATCCTTCAAGGACTGCGGGATGCCTCTTATAGTGTAATCCTAGGTTTGTGGTTCTTTTCAGATACCGCATAACCCTCTCAATAGCATCCCAGTGTTCCAAACTAGGATTACTGGTAAACCTGCACAGAACTCCCACTGCATATGCAATGTCTGGTCTTGTACAATCAGTTGCATAACGCAGACTTCCAATTATACTAGCATATTCAGATTGTCTAACACTTTCTCCAGTGTTCTTAAACAATTTCACATTAGGATCAAACGGAGTACAAGCAGGCTTACAATCAAAATATTCATACTTTCTCAGAATTTTTTCAATGTAGTGATATTGATCCAAACAAATACCACTACTAGTTCTAGTTATTTTGATTCCCAAGATTATACTAGCTTCACCCAAATCTTTCATGTCAAAATTCGAACTAAGCATACCTTTAGTTTCATTGACAACAGATAAATTGGAACCAAATATCAGCAAATCATCCACATACAAGCAAACAATCACACACATATCATTCTCAAATTTATAATAGATGCATTTGTCACCCTCGTTTATTCTGAAGTTATGTGAAATCATTAAATTATCAAATTTCTCATGCCACTGTTTAGGAGCTTGTTTTAAACCATAAAGGGATTTTTCTAGCTTACATACTTTCTGTTCTTGTCCAGGAATTACAAAACCTTCAGGTTGTTCCATATAAATTTCCTCTTCTAGTTCACCATTCAAAAAGGCAGTTTTAACATCCATTTGGTGAATAACAAGATTATGAGCAGCTGCAACAGCAATCAAAACACGTATAGATGTTAATCTAGTAACAGGAGAATAAGTATCAAAGAAGTCTACGTTCTCTCGTTGCCTAAATCCTTTAGCAACCAGTCTAGCTTTGTGCTTCTCTATTGTTCCATCAGGTTTTAGTTTCCTTTTCAAAACCCATTTACAACCTATAGGCTTACAACCAGGAGGTAAATCTACTATACGCCAAGTTCCATTAGACATATGAGAATCCCATTCATTATCTACAGCTTCTTGCCAGAAACTAGACTCTGCAGAACTGAGAAATCGAATCAATTTCTCTGCACTGAGAAATCGAATCAATAATAACTCTTTCAACAACACTTGCTCAGAAAAACTTGACGAAATAAAAATAACGTTCTATATCTTTTCTTCCAGAAACCAGTTTTTTTTTTTTTATAATCAAAAAGAATCAATGGAATTAATGGAAAATTAATTTTCGATTAAATGCCAATTAAATTTCTTTGTAACAGCAAAAAAAACGGCCGTATTAAAATTTCAACATTAACTGTAATTAATCATGATATAATTATCTTAATACGTTTTGAAAATTTAAGTTAAAAACAGTAAAAAAATTGTTTCTGGATCAGCAGACCTCCCAAGACCCCCAAGGCCCCGCTCCCGGACTAATGTAATATAATATATAGTATAAATAGTATATACCCTAGTGAAATTGTGTGGGGTGGGAATTGAACCCATGCCTATAGTGTGGGAGCTCAAAACAATGCCACCATACTATCTCTCTAACTTTGGCATATTATTACAAAACTATGTTTTTAAATATATACCCCAACAATCCCCCACTTATATTTTAAAACATTGAGCAAGTGCTATACAGTTGTGCATAAGCAAAGGTGCCTTTCGACTTGAACCTCTACATAGTGTTGAACTTTCTAAGTATCAGGTAACTAGAGTGACTCTCGTCTTGAACTCTAACTAATAATAGATTATACAACACACACAACTATATCTTAGAGTAAAGTTCTTAATTTTGCACATTAGGGCCATGTGCTTATCCCTTTCTTAACGAACGATCTAGAGAAATGCCCAAGTTCTCATAGAAGGCGGCCACACCTTCACATTTGTATAGGTGAGTCTATCAAGGATACTCCTGTATATCCCACTCTTAACTTAAGAGCTATAGACATCATTAAGAGTTTAAACACTCAACATGTTTCCCACTTCAGGATATCATGCTATGGGAATGCATGACTCTATCATATTATTTGTAACTTCGTCTAGTCCCTTTGAACCTATTTCTAGATTGGGTATCCATTACAAATGACTCAACTTCTCACGGGCAAAAGTCCCATACTTTTAGAGATATTCCATACCTTTTCTCTTGCTAATCCTTTCGTCAAAGTATCAGCTATATTTCCTTCAGACCTTACATGATCTACTCTAACAACACCAGTTGTGAGAAATTCTCTAACTGTGTCGTGCTTTCGACGTATCTGTCGATTCTTACTGTTATTATAACAGTTCTCTACTACTCCGATAGCCGCGGTACTATCGCAGTGGATCAAAGTGGCTGGTATCGGTTTTTCCCATACTGGAATGTCTGATAACAGACTCTTCAGCCATCCTGCTTCTTCACTAGCTGCTGCTAGTGCCATCAATTCAGCCTCCATCGTAGATTGGGCTATAATTGTCTGTTTCTTTGATCTCCAAGATACAGCGCCCCCAGCAATAGTAAAAACATATCCACTGGTGGCCTTGGAATCATCTGAAAGAGTATTCCAATTAGCATCGCTAAATCCTTCAAGGACTGTGGGATGCCTCTTATAGTGTAATCCTAGGTTTGTGGTTCTTTTCAGATACCGCATAACCCTCTCAATAGCATCCCAGTGTTCCAAACTAGGATTACTGGTAAACCTGCACAGAACTCCCACTGCATATGCAATGTCTGGTCTTGTACAATCAGTTGCATAACGCAGACTTCCAATTATACTAGCATATTCAGATTGTCTAACACTTTCTCCAGTGTTCTTAAACAATTTCACATTAGGATCAAACGGAGTACAAGCAGGCTTACAATCAAAATATTCATACTTTCTCAGAATTTTTT
The DNA here is from genome assembly GCF_003573695.1 of Papaver somniferum. Lineage (NCBI taxonomy): Eukaryota > Viridiplantae > Streptophyta > Magnoliopsida > Ranunculales > Papaveraceae > Papaver > Papaver somniferum. Next base: position 19,268,859 of record NW_020618825.1, on the reverse strand, counting down.
CAATGTAGTGAGATTGATCCAAACAAATACCACTACTAGTTCTAGTTATTTTGATTCCCAAGATTATACTAGCTTCACCCAAATCTTTCATGTCAAAATTCGAACTAAGCATACCTTTAGTTTCATTGACAACGGATAAATTGGAACCAAATATCAGCAAATCATCCACATACAAGCAAACAATCACACACATATCATTCTCAAATTTATAATAGATGCATTTGTCACCCTCGTTTATTCTGAAGTTATGTGAAATCATTAAATTATCAAATTTCTCATGCCACTGTTTAGGAGCTTGTTTTAAACCATAAAGGGATTTTTCTAGCTTACATACTTTCTGTTCTTGTCCAGGAATTACAAAACCTTCAGGTTGTTCCATATAAATTTCCTCTTCTAGTTCACCATTCAAAAAGGCAGTTTTAACATCCATTTGGTGAATAACAAGATTATGAGCAGCGGCAACATCAATCAAAACACGTATAGATGTTAATCTAGTAACAGGAGAATAAGTATCAAAGAAGTCTACGTTCTCTCGTTGCCTAAATCCTTTAGCAACCAGTCTAGCTTTGTGCTTCTCTATTGTTCCATCAGGTTTTAGTTTCCTTTTCAAAACCCATTTACAACCTATAGGCTTACAACCAGGAGGTAAATCTACTATACGCCAAGTTCCATTAGACATATGAGAATCCCATTCATTATCTACAGCTTCTTGCCAGAAACTAGACTCTGCAGAACTGAGAAATCGAATCAATTTCTCTGCACTGAGAAATCGAATCAATAATAACTCTTTCAACAACACTTGCTCAGAAAAACTTGACGAAATAAAAATAACGTTCTATATCTTTTCTTCCAGAAACCAGTTTTTTTTTTTTTATAATCAAAAAGAATCAATGGAATTAATGGAAAATTAATTTTCGATTAAATGCCAATTAAATTTCTTTGTAACAGCAAAAAAACGGCCGTATTAAAATTTCAACATTAACTGTAATTAATCATGATATAATTATCTTAATACGTTTTGAAAATTTAAGTTAAAAACAGCAAAAAAATTGTTTCTGGATCAGCAGACCTCCCAAGGCCCCTCTCCCGGACTAATGTAATATAATATATAGTATAAATAGTATATACCCTAGTGAAATTGTGTGGGGTGGGAATTGAACCCATGCCTATAGTGTGGGAGCTCAAAACAATGCCACCATACTATCTCTCTAACTTTGGCATATTATTACAAAACTATGTTTTTAAATATATACCCCAACAATCCCCCACTTATATTTTAAAACATTGAGCAAGTGCTATACAGTTGTGCATAAGCAAAGGTGCCTTTCGACTTGAACCTCTACATAGTGTTGAACTTTCTAAGTATCAGGTAACTAGAGTGACTCTCGTCTTGAACTCTAACTAATAATAGATTATACAACACACACAACTATATCTTAGAGTAAAGTTCTTAATTTTGCACATTAGGGCCATGTGCTTATCCCTTTCTTAATGAACGATCTAGAGAAATGCCCAAGTTCTCATAGAAGGCGGCCACACCTTCACATTTGTATAGGTGAGTCTATCAAGGATACTCCTGTATATCCCACTCTTAACTTAAGAGCTATAGACATCATTAAGAGTTTAAACACTCAACCTGTTTCCCACTTCAGGATATCATGCTATGGGAATGCATGACTCTATCATATTATTTGTAACTTCGTCTAGTCCCTTTGAACCTATTTCTAGGTTGGGTATCCATTACAAATGACTCAACTTCTCACGGGCAAAAGTCCCATACTTTTAGAGATATTCCATACCTTTTCTCTTGCTAATCCTTTCGTCAAAGTATCAGCTATATTTCCTTCAGACCTTACATGATCTACTCTAACAACACCAGTTGTGAGAAATTCTCTAACTGTGTCGTGCTTTCGACGTATCTGTCGATTCTTACTGTTATTATAACAGTTCTCTACTACTCCGATAGACGCGGTACTATCGCAGTGGATCAAAGTGGCTGGTATCGGTTTTTCCCATACTGGAATGTCTGATAACAGACTCTTCAGCCATCCTGCTTCTTCACTAGCTGCTGCTAGTGCCATCAATTCAGCCTCCATCGTAGATTGGGCTATAATTGTCTGTTTCTTTGATCTCCAAGATACAGCGCCCCCAACAATAGTAAAAACATATCCACTGGTGGCCTTGGAATCATCTGAAAGAGTATTCCAATTAGCATCGCTAAATCCTTCAAGGACTGCGAGATGCCTCTTATAGTGTAATCCTAGGTTTGTGGTTCTTTTCAGATACCGCATAACCCTCTCAATAGCATCCCAGTGTTCCAAACTAGGATTACTGGTAAACCTGCACAGAACTCCCACTGCATATGCAATGTCTGGTCTTGTACAATCAGTTGCATAACGCAGACTTCCAATTATACTAGCATATTCAGATTGTCTAACACTTTCTCCAGTGTTCTTAAACAATTTCACATTAGGATCAAACGGAGTACAAGCAGGCTTACAATCAAAATATTCATACTTTCTCAGAATTTTTTCAATGTAGTGAGATTGATCCAAACAAATACCACTACTAGTTCTAGTTATTTTGATTCCCAAGATTATACTAGCTTCACCCAAATCTTTCATGTCAAAATTCGAACTAAGCATACCTTTAGTTTCATTGACAACAGATAAATTGGAACCAAATATCAGCAAATCATCCACATACAAGCAAACAATCACACACATATCATTCTCAAATTTATAATAGATGCATTTGTCACCCTCGTTTATTCTGAAGTTATGTGAAATCATTAAATTATCAAATTTCTCATGCCACTGTTTAGGAGCTTGTTTTAAACCATAAAGGGATTTTTCTAGCTTACATACTTTCTGTTCTTGTCCAGGAATTACAAAACCTTCAGGTTGTTCCATATAAATTTCCTCTTCTAGTTCACCATTCAAAAAGGCAGTTTTAACATCCATTTGGTGAATAACAAGATTATGAGCAGCGGAAACATCAATCAAAACACGTATAGATGTTAATCTAGTAACAGGAGAATAAGTATCAAAGAAGTCTACGTTCTCTCGTTGCCTAAATCCTTTAGCAACCAGTCTAGCTTTGTGCTTCTCTATTGTTCCATCAGGTTTTAGTTTCCTTTTCAAAACCCATTTACAACCTATAGGCTTACAACCAGGAGGTAAATCTACTATACGCCAAGTTCCATTAGACATATGAGAATCCCATTCATTATCTACAGCTTCTTGCCAGAAACTAGACTCTGCAGAACTGAGAAATCGAATCAATTTCTCTGCACTGAGAAATCGAATCAATAATAACTCTTTCAACAACACTTGCTCAGAAAAACTTGACGAAATAAAAATAACGTTCTATATCTTTTCTTCCAGAAACCAGTTTTTTTTTTTTTTTTATAATCAAAAAGAATCAATGGAATTAATGGAAAATTAATTTTCGATTAAATGCCAATTAAATTTCTTTGTAACAGCAAAAAAACGGCCGTATTAAAATTTCAACATTAACTGTAATTAATCATGATATAATTATCTTAATACGTTTTGAAAATTTAAGTTAAAAACAGCAAAAAAATTGTTTCTGGATCAGCAGACCTCCCAAGACCCCCAAGGCCCCGCTCCCGGACTAATGTAATATAATATATAGTATAAATAGTATATACCCTAGTGAAATTGTGTGGGGTGGGAATTGAACCCATGCCTATAGTGTGGGAGCTCAAAACAATGCCACCATACTATCTCTCTAACTTTGGCGTATTATTACAAAACTATGTTTTTAAATATATACCCCAACAATCCCCCACTTATATTTTAAAACATTGAGCAAGTGCTATACAGTTGTGCATATGCAAATGTGCCTTTCGACTTGAACCTCTACATAGTGTTGAACTTTCTAAGTATCAGGTAACTAGAGTGACTCTCGTCTTGAACTCTAACTAATAATAGATTATACAACACACACAACTATATCTTAGAGTAAAGTTCTTAATTTTGCACATTAGGGCCATGTGCTTATCCCTTTCTTAACGAACGATCTAGAGAAATGCCCAAGTTCTCATAGAAGGCGGCCACACCTTCACATTCGTATAGGTGAGTCTATCAAGGATACTCCTGTATATCCCACTCTTAACTTAAGAGCTATAGACATCATTAAGAGTTTAAACACTCAACCTGTTTCCCACTTCAGGATATCATGCTATGGGAATGCATGACTCTATCATATTATTTGTAACTTCGTCTAGTCCCTTTGAACCTATTTCTAGGTTGGGTATCCATTACAAATGACTCAACTTCTCACGGGCAAAAGGCCCCAAGGCCCCGCTCCCGTACTAATGTAATATAATATATAGTATAAATAGTATATACCCTAGTGAAATTGTGTGGGGTGGGAATTGAACCCATGCCTATAGTGTGGGAGCTCAAAACAATGCCACCATACTATCTCTCTAACTTTGGCATATTATTACAAAACTATGTTTTTTAAATATATACCCCAACAATCCCCCACTTATATTTTAAAACATTGAGCAAGTGCTATACAGTTGTGCATAAGCAAAGGTGCCTTTCGACTTGAACCTCTACATAGTGTTGAACTTTCTAAGTATCAGGTAACTAGAGTGACTCTCGTCTTGAACTCTAACTAATAATAGATTATACAACACACACAACTATATCTTAGAGTAAAGTTCTTAATTTTGCACATTAGGGCCATGTGCTTATCCCTTTCTTAACGAACGATCTAGAGAAATGCCCAAGTTCTCATAGAATGCGGCCACACCTTCACATTCGTATAGGTGAGTCTATCAAGGATACTCCTGTATATCCCACTCTTAACTTAAGAGCTATAGACATCATTAAGAGTTTAAACACTCAACCTGTTTCCCACTTCAGGATATCATGCTATGGGAATGCATGACTCTATCATATTATTTGTAACTTCGTCTAGTCCCTTTGAACCTATTTCTAGGTTGGGTATCCATTACACATGACTCAACTTCTCACGGGCAAAAGTCCCATACTTTTAGAGATATTCCATACCTTTTCTCTTGCTAATCCTTTCGTCAAAGTATCAGCTATATTTCCTTCAGACCTTACATGATCTACTCTAACAACACCAGTTGTGAGAAATTCTCTAACTGTGTCGTGCTTTCGACGTATCTGTCGATTCTTACTGTTATTATAACAGTTCTCTACTACTCCGATAGCCTCGGTACTATCGCAGTGGATCAAAGTGGCTGGTATCGGTTTTTCCCATACTGGAATGTCTGATAACAGACTCTTCAGCCATCCTGCTTCTTCACTAGCTGCTGCTAGTGCCATCAATTCAGCCTCCATCGTAGATTGGGCTATAATTGTCTGTTTCTTTGATCTCCAAGATACAGCGCCCCCAGCAATAGTAAAAAAATATCCACTGGTGGCCTTGGAATCATCTGAAAGAGTATTCCAATTAGCATCGCTAAATCCTTCAAGGACTGCGGGATGCCTCTTATAGTGTAATCCTAGGTTTGTGGTTCTTTTCAGATACCGCATAACCCTCTCAATAGCATCCCAGTGTTCCAAACTAGGATTACTGGTAAACCTGCACAGAACTCCCACTGCATATGCAATGTCTGGTCTTGTACAATCAGTTGCATAACGCAGACTTCCAATTATACTAGCATATTCAGATTGTCTAACACTTTCTCCAGTGTTCTTAAACAATTTCACATTAGGATCAAACGGAGTACAAGCAGGCTTACAATCAAAATATTCATACTTTCTCAGAATTTTTTCAATGTAGTGAGATTGATCCAAACAAATACCACTACTAGTTCTAGTTATTTTGATTCCCAAGATTATACTAGCTTCACCCAAATCTTTCATGTCAAAATTCGAACTAAGCATACCTTTAGTTTCATTGACAACAGATAAATTGGAACCAAATATCAGCAAATCATCCACATACAAGCAAACAATCACACACATATCATTCTCAAATTTATAATAGATGCATTTGTCACCCTCGTTTATTCTGAAGTTATGTGAAATCATTAAATTATCAAATTTCTCATGCCACTGTTTAGGAGCTTGTTTTAAACCATAAAGGGATTTTTCTAGCTTACATACTTTCTGTTCTTATCCAGGAATTACAAAACCTTCAGGTTGTTCCATATAAATTTCCTCTTCTAGTTCACCATTCAAAAAGGCAGTTTTAACATCCATTTGGTGAATAACAAGATTATGAGCAGCGGCAACATCAATCAAAACACGTATAGATGTTAATCTAGTAACAGGAGAATAAGTATCAAAGAAGTCTACGTTCTCTCGTTGCCTAAATCCTTTAGCAACCAGTCTAGCTTTGTGCTTCTCTATTGTTCCATCAGGTTTTAGTTTCCTTTTCAAAACCCATTTACAACCTATAGGCTTACAACCAGGAGGTAAATCTACTATACGCCAAGTTCCATTAGACATATGAGAATCCCATTCATTATCTACAGCTTCTTGCCAGAAACTAGACTCTGCAGAACTGAGAAATCGAATCAATTTCTCTGCACTGAGAAATCGAATCAATAATAACTCTTTCAACAACACTTGCTCAGAAAAACTTGACGAAATAAAAATAACGTTCTATATCTTTTCTTCCAGAAACCAGTTTTTTTTTTTTTATAATCAAAAAGAATCAATGGAATTAATGGAAAATTAATTTTCGATTAAATGCCAATTAAATTTCTTTGTAACAGCAAAAAAACGGCCGTATTAAAATTTCAACATTAACTGTAATTAATCATGATATAATTATCTTAATACGTTTTGAAAATTTAAGTTAAAAACAGCAAAAAAATTGTTTCTGGATCAGCAGACCTCCCAAGGCCCCTCTCCCGGACTAATGTAATATAATATATAGTATAAATAGTATATACCCTAGTGAAATTGTGTGGGGTGGGAATTGAACCCATGCCTATAGTGTGGGAGCTCAAAACAATGCCACCATACTATCTCTCTAACTTTGGCATATTATTACAAAACTATGTTTTTAAATATATACCCCAACAATCCCCCACTTATATTTTAAAACATTGAGCAAGTGCTATACAGTTGTGCATAAGCAAAGGTGCCTTTCGACTTGAACCTCTACATAGTGTTGAACTTTCTAAGTATCAGGTAACTAGAGTGACTCTCGTCTTGAACTCTAACTAATAATAGATTATACAACACACACAACTATATCTTAGAGTAAAGTTCTTAATTTTGCACATTAGGGCCATGTGCTTATCCCTTTCTTAATGAACGATCTAGAGAAATGCCCAAGTTCTCATAGAAGGCGGCCACACCTTCACATTTGTATAGGTGAGTCTATCAAGGATACTCCTGTATATCCCACTCTTAACTTAAGAGCTATAGACATCATTAAGAGTTTAAACACTCAACCTGTTTCCCACTTCAGGATATCATGCTATGGGAATGCATGACTCTATCATATTATTTGTAACTTCGTCTAGTCCCTTTGAACCTATTTCTAGGTTGGGTATCCATTACAAATGACTCAACTTCTCACGGGCAAAAGTCCCATACTTTTAGAGATATTCCATACCTTTTCTCTTGCTAATCCTTTCGTCAAAGTATCAGCTATATTTCCTTCAGACCTTACATGATCTACTCTAACAACACCAGTTGTGAGAAATTCTCTAACTGTGTCGTGCTTTCGACGTATCTGTCGATTCTTACTGTTATTATAACAGTTCTCTACTACTCCGATAGCCGCGGTACTATCGCAGTGGATCAAAGTGGCTGGTATCGGTTTTTCCCATATTGGAATGTCTGATAACAGACTCTTCAGCCATCCTTCTTCTTCACTAGCTGCTGCTAGTGCCATCAATTCAGCCTCCATCGTAGATTGGGCTATAATTGTCTGTTTCTTTGATCTCCAAGATACAGCGCCCCCAGCAATAGTAAAAACATATCCACTGGTGGCCTTGGAATCATCTGAAAGAGTATTCCAATTAGCATCGCTAAATCCTTCAAGGACTGCGGGATGCCTCTTATAGTGTAATCCTAGGTTTGTGGTTCTTTTCAGATACCGCATAACCCTCTCAATAGCATCCCAGTGTTCCAAACTAGGATTACTGGTAAACCTGCACAGAACTCCCACTGCATATGCAATGTCTGGTCTTGTACAATCAGTTGCATAACGCAGACTTCCAATTATACTAGCATATTCAGATTGTCTAACACTTTCTCCAGTGTTCTTAAACAATTTCACATTAGGATCAAACGGAGTACAAGCAGGCTTACAATCAAAATATTCATACTTTCTCAGAATTTTTTCAATGTAGTGAGATTGATCCAAACAAATACCACTACTAGTTCTATTTATTTTGATTCCCAAGATTACACTAGCTTCACCCAAATCTTTCATGTCAAAATTCGAACTAAGCATACCTTTAGTTTCATTGACAACAGATAAATTGGAACCAAATATCAGCAAATCATCCACATACAAGCAAACAATCACACACACATCATTCTCAAATTTATAATAGATGCATTTGTCACCCTCGTTTATTCTGAAGTTATGTGAAATCATTAAATTATCAAATTTCTCATGCCACTGTTTAGGAGCTTGTTTTAAACCATAAAGGGATTTTTCTAGCTTACATACTTTCTGTTCTTGTCCAGGAATTACAAAACCTTCAGGTTGTTCCATATAAATTTCCTCTTCTAGTTCACCATTCAAAAAGGCAGTTTTAACATCCATTTGGTGAATAACAAGATTATGAGCAGCGGCAACAGCAATCAAAACACGTATAGATGTTAATCTAGTAACAGGAGAATAAGTATCAAAGAAGTCTACGTTCTCTCGTTGCCTAAATCCTTTAGCAACCAGTCTAGCTTTGTGCTTCTCTATTGTTCCATCAGGTTTTAGTTTCCTTTTCAAAACCCATTTACAACCTATAGGCTTACAACCAGGAGGTAAATCTACTATACGCCAAGTTCCATTAGACATATGAGAATCCCATTCATTATCTACAGCTTCTTGCCAGAAACTAGACTCTGCGAAACTGAGAAATCGAATCAATTTCTCTGCACTGAGAAATCGAATCAATAATAACTCTTTCAACAACACTTGCTCAGAAAAACTTGACGAAATAAAAATAACGTTCTATATCTTTTCTTCCAGAAACCAGTTTTTTTTTTTTATAATCAAAAAGAATCAATGGAATTAATGGAAAATTAATTTTGTTAAGTATATTAGTTAGCGTCATGTATGGAATTATCGAAATTTTTGGTGATTTGTGTGTTAATGTAGGATTAAGGACATGTACAAATATGTGGATTGTTCTTGACTAAAGGCCCCTCTCATTTTCAATGATGTTTATGAGATAATTATGAAGGCGAAAGTCTGATGAGGCTTGTAATCTGATTCTTTTGTCAATTTGTTATATTCTATATGGTTTATGTGCATTCAATTTAGTATAGTCTATATGGTTTATATGTCATGAAGGCAATCTTCTAAAAATCTTCTTGATTGTGCGATTATGTATGTTGAGTCATTATGACGTGACCCTGATTCATATCAAATCATTTGAAATATATCTCAGGACTTCAAGACGAGATGGGAACAAAAGGAGTTTGGAAGTGTGAGTCTAATTTAAATGGAACATGAATGCCAGTGTAAATTAGAAAATTGATATTTGGTTACGGGTTTTATTATGGGCGTCAGCTGTGAAAAATGGTGCGGCCTTCAGTGAAGTTGGCTTTATTACATTGTTGGAAAAATGACTTTTGTCTCTCTCTTGTTGAGAATTCACATGACAGACGAAATCTCTTGCTGCAGGAAACTCCACAACATGGAAAACCTCATAAGCAACCAGAACCAGTTTAGATTCTGAGAAGAAATTGGACAGTGACCTAAGAACAACTAGCAGCCTTGCAGATGATAAATGGAATGAGGAGAACCTAGCAGTCAATCCACATTCAGGGAGTCATGAAGCCTCTGAAAAGCTTCCTCAGAAAACTAAAAAGGCGCAGAGAAAGTTAGATGTACAAAGTGTAGATCAGGCATACCAACTTCCAGATGGGAAACATAGGATGACAAGGTTTAGCGCATCGAGAATGTCACAACCTGATCCATTGCATGCAGAGACACCACCATCAAAATAGTTGAAGAAAAACTGATGATTTTTGGATAAATGTTCTTTAATATTTTCTTTTGCAAACTGTTAGACAAAAGCTCAACATTTTTTACCGTGTTATTAATAATAATATGAATTTTAGATTTAACCACAATTTATAAAGTATAAGAGAATTTGGATAGTGCCACGTGGATGGTTTAGATGTGTCATATCTGAACGGCTTAGAGGCGTCACATGCGTAATACACACACTTCGAGATTAATTGACGTGGCTAAACATAAAATAAATACATATTAAGCAGATATAAATTGGCATGGCTAAATATCACATATGGCCACGCTATATGGCGTGTCTATAGGATCTTCAATGAACGGCTCACAACGTTACACATGGCATCATCTAAAATGAGATCCAACGATTCCTAATACGGGCACGTGGATCAAGGTAATTGTAAATTGGCGTGGCTAAATATCACATATAGCCACGCTATATGGCGTGTCTATAGGATCTTCAATGAATGGCTCATAACGTTACATGTGGATGGTGAAGGATGCATATAATTTAACGGTCAATATTGCATCATCTTAAATGAGATCCAACGATTCCTAATACGTCCACGTGGATCAAGTTCATTGTAAATTGGCGTGGCTAAATATCACATATAGCCACGCTATATGGCGTGTCTATAGGATATCCAATGAACGGCTCATAACGTTACATGTGAATGGTATTCAACGGTTCCTAATACGACCACGTGGATGATGGTTATTGAAATTTACATGGCTAAAACATAACATATATCCACGTTAAACCTATATGAGGCGTGTCTATAGGATATCCAATGAACGGCTCATAACGTTATATGTGGATGGTATTCAACGGTTCCTAACACAACCATGTGGATGAAGGTTATTGAAATTGGCGCGGCTAAAACATAACATATGGCCACGTTAAACCTATATGGGGCGTGTCTATAGGATATCCAATGAACGGCTCACAACGTTACATGTGGATGGTATTCAACGGTTCCTAATACACCAACGTGGATGAAGGTAAGTGAAGTTGGCGTGGCTAAAACATAACATATAACCACGTTAAACCTATAATGGCGTATCTATCATATAATCAATGGCTACGCCAAAAAGCAATTTGCGTGTCTAAAGTGAACCAAATAGCCACGCCAAAAAGAAATTTGCGTGTCTATAGTGAACCAAATAGCCACGCCAAAACAATAAATCGTGTGTCTTTATAGTACCAGTACTTAAGTTTTTGGGACACTTATAGCAACGCCTATATGGCTCTGGCGTGTCTATTTCATGCCGAAATAGACACCCAAGGCAGGCGCGGCTATAAGCTACCTAAAACCACGTCATTTTACCTAAATCCACGCAAGCAGAAGCCACGCCAATTTCAAACCAAATTGGCGTGTCAAAACCCATATGGACAACCGAGCTATGCTCTAACGGTGGTGTTAAAATCTGGACTAGGTCCCGGGGTTTTTCTACATTTGCGGTTTCCTCGGTAACAAAACTTTTGGTTTCTGTGTTATTTCTTTTCGTATTATATTTTTTATATAACTGAAATAGCACAGGTTGTGCCTAAGATCAATCAATTATATAATCTAACCTTTGGTTGTTGATATAAACTAATTGACACTTGAACATTGGTCTTTGATACCGTTCAAGTTGTTTCTTATAATAATCAAGCTCACGGATTTCTATCTGTTTATTTGCTAATTACATTGAGAAGCTGAGATCCAATTCTTTTTAGTTGAACAAATTTGATGATCAAATTTTATGTCAATGTTTCATGAGAATTTTTATTCTTTTTTTAAATCTTATGAAATCCACGGTTATGATTGTAGGTTAAAAGTAATGGTTTCTGGGAAGCATCCAGCCGAGGGGGACACGCAGAAACATCCCGAAGACAGGGGTAAACGAGCAGTATACAGCCCAAGAAAAGGTGAAGAGCCTCCGAAAACAAAAGGGAAACCTAAGAAAAGGAAGTGGAGCTCTTGGAGGACTTATAAATAGGTTGTTCATGGATTTTTATACGCTTTTTTGTAGTTCTGATTAGCTAATAAGGTTATTTTGCACTCGTGCAATTATAGTAAACGAGAACTCAATGAGTTCGACTTACACGGACGGTGAATTCCCTCTAGTTGAATAAATTTTGATGATTAAATTTTATATCAATGTTTCACGCGAATTTTTCTATATTTATTGAATTCCTATGAAATCCACAGTAATGATTGTAGGTTAAAAGTAATGGGTTCTGGGAAGCGTCCAGTTGACGGGAATGCGAAGAGACATCCCGAGGAGAAGGGTATGAAGAGTAGTAAACATCCCAAGAAAAGGAAAAACCCCAAAAAAGAAGGGGAAGTGGAAGTGGAGGTCGTTGAGGACAGGTAAATAGGTTGTTCATGCATCTTTATATGTTTTTTTGTAGTTCCGATTAGCTAATAGGGTTATTTTGCACTTGTGCTATTATAATAAACGAGAATTCAATGGGTTCGCCTTACAGATGATGGTATTCATTACTTAAGTGTCCATTCTAGCAGTTTTTTCAATTTTTCTTGGTTTTTGTTTTTTTTAATTTTGTTTTGGTGTTCTGCAGTAGGTTTTTGTACCCTAGAAAAACGTTCAGGGAGACTCCCAGTCATATTTCAAACTACTGGAGCTTAAACACACTCAAATATGTGCGAGATTCGTTGTCTGAATCCGAGCTAGCACAGGTCAGGAAAATAACAACTGGCCATCTCCTCGACGTTCCTGTCGAACAAAAATGGTCGACTGCTCCTTATTACTATTTAATGTCTAGGCAGATCCGTGTAGAACCGGAGAAAACATAGGCTGGTGAGATCTAGTTCAGTGTTGAAGGGAGAGACTTGTGTTTTTGCAAGGAAGACTTCTGGGCATGCAGTTACGGGTCTTTCTTTCAAGCAGTCTGGTGAAGAATTTGTCAGTCAAAAAGGGGTGTTGAACCTCATGATGAAGCATTTTGGCAGTTAAGAAAATCCTAGGAGATTTGTATGACTTCCTTTTATTCATAACGAAACCCATGGGAGGTGCTGAGCGTTAACCCATAATGTCAGAAACAAGAAATGAACGTTCCTTAGCCTTTAAAGAGACAGAACCGGTTAAATGTCCAGCTGGCGATAGGGTGAGAGTGGCCTTGTTACTCATTCTACACGTATTCGTATTTGGGAGCCAACTGAAACACCAAGTTCGTAAGCAGCACTGGCCTTTGGTTAAAAACCTTGAGCATTTCAACACAGTCCCATGGGGTGAGAAATTGTATACCCTCACTTTTGAGACATCGCAGAAAGCAATTGCATTTCAAGACGCTACAAATAGCTTCCAAAGGAATGTTCTATCAAGCCACGGGGGACGCCACAAGCATTGGTGGTAAGAGCAGTTATCAACAAATTTTATGCATTCAAAGCACATTTAGTAATTTTATGCATCCAATATTTATTTGTATGTATTGTAGGTCTGGATGCTTGCGCTCTTCCCGCATGAGCGTGAAAAGTACGTAACCTAGTTAATTAGTGTACCACCGAGTCCCCTTATTCTTACGGTAGTGTGCAAGAAAGTAATTATGTATAAGATGCTTTGTTGAGACATGGAAGTAGTAGTCTTTAGCGAAGAAATCTTGCAAAAAATCCGTGCGGTAGGTGAAGAGTTTTGTGAGGCTGTAGGGGAGGAAGATGTGTCTGAAACTCATGATTTGGAGGATGTTTTTGCGGATGTTCCCCATGCTGAAGAAGATAAAGCCATGGGTTCTCCTGGTGACAATAGACATGTTGATCAGGAGGTTCCGGAGCAAAACAGACTGGAAATGGGAGCAGGTGATGCCGGCCGTGGTTCCACCTCGGTGTTGGAGTGTCAGCTGAATGTTTAAACAATTTGATGGCAGCTGTGACGAAAGAAGTGATAAACACGATGGAGGAGATGATATGTGGAGTTTCTGAGAAGATGACTCAGTTGTTCAATTCACATGAACAGAGAATTGAGTCGGTGGAACCGATGGTCCACCAATTACAAAAACAATTGTGAGTTATTTTGCAAATTATCTTGATCTTTGTGTGACTTATCTAAATGTTATCCTGAAAGTATATTGTTTTGCTATAACAGGGTGCTCCTCCAGAGAATAATACAGGCGGTAGTTCGGAATATGTTGGACCTAGAAAGAACGGCGGTTCTCGCAGTGTTGAGTCCAATATAAAGGATCTTGGTTTAGAACCTACCAGCAACAAGGAAGATGAGCCGGTGGACAGAGTTGAGGAAGAGGAAGAGGATGATACACACATTTACATCAACAGTGAGGCTGCAGAGGTCCGAGAGTTGAAAGTACTGTTTGTTTTTTAGTCAACTTGAGAAAATTGCTTTCAATTTGGGAGACAATTTGAGAAGTTGTTTTCACTTTTGGAATTAACTTGTGCTAGTTTCTTCCGGTAAGAGGTATTTTTAAGTTGAATAAGAATACATTTCACTATGCATATTTTGAGGGGTATTTAAAATAGTGTTCCCATCTTTATAACCTCAATATCTATACATATTAATTATTTCAATTTTCACCAATAAGGATTTCAAAATTTTTTTTCTTCATCATTATTTATACATTTTTGAGATTTCAATTTTCACGAATAAAAGTTTCAAAATTTGTTTTTTTTTGTCTTTGTTGAATCTGTAGAATTTCTTTGACGTTATCTAATGGAATTTAACAAGAATCCTATTATTGAAACTTCAAACGGATGGGTTTTTTTGGGGCTTTATTGGGTCATGAAATAGTATATCCAATAACCCATATCCTATTATTTTATTAATACCTAATATACTCTCAATTGAATTAGTGTTAATTAGGATGATTAACTAAAGTATTACGATTATTCGATTAATGTATGAAATATGATTAATCATTGCACTAATTTTATGAAAATCAAACACTTATTATTCATCATCTTTTTTTGATTAAATAGGAGGATTCTGAGGATTTTTTTTTTAACTTTTTTAAAAATCAACCACCTAATATGGTGAACCATATCTTTAAACTACTCAGAATAACCTTATATCTAAAGGATTTTGTTGATTAAAATCGGAAACATCCATTAAAAATCTATTTTTCTTGCAGTTTCGGCTGGGAAACATCAAATCCCAGCCGCCACCGACACTTATTTGGTTGGGAAATAATGAACTTCCTGCGAAAATAATGTATACGTCTGGGATAACATTCCAGCCGCAACTCGACACTTTACGGCTGGGAAAACCTATCCGTGAGCACTCTCAGCTAGGAAAACCATGTCGTAGACCTATACTTCTGATTTTTATATATTTTGATTATTAGAACCCGGTTGGTAAGACCCGGCCGCAATTCTTAGATACTGATGGGTGTAAGTTCAATTGCGGCTGGAAAAACCTAGCCGTTTTTCAATCTCCGTTTTCTCTTTTATTTTTTGTGATTATCAGAACAACTTACGGCTGGGAAACTGTAGCCGTAATTCTTTTCGGCTGATCTAGATTCACGGTTGGGAATCTAAGAACTCCCAGCCGTAAAAACCTTCAGAAACTGTTATTTTTTCCACCCGAAATTCATCGAATCAGATTTTTTAACCATTCAAAAGCAAAAATAAATGATGAGTTTTCTTAGCTTTTCTTTTTATGATGATCATTTTTATCTTGATGAAATTATGATCATCATCTTTATCATGATCTAAATGAAAAGGATAATGAGAAAATAATAGTTTTGGGTTTCTTTATGATCATCATCCTTATCATGATGAAATTATATCCATTGAATGAAAAGAGAAGGATGAGAAGAAGATAAGATATTTAGTCTTTTCTATGATCTTGATCTTCATCATGATAAAATTGTGATCATCATCTTCATCATTATTTGTCAATGAGAAGAGAAGGAGAAAGAGAAGATTATAGATTTAGGATATTTTTTTTGATGAATAGTGGAATTTAGGTAAGAGTATTTTTGACTTTTTCATATATACCTTGGGTCGCCAAGTCCACCTTTTCGCTATACCCCCAAAATCTTATTGCTCGAATTGAAGCCCCTGTTAGGCCAAGCACTATGGGAAGGGGCATCCCTTCCCTATCCCTTAAATAAAGGGAAGGGATATGGCTGAGAAGGCACCCCCACTACGGTGCGCTTTCATCCCTTCCCTACATAATACGGATACTCAGTATCCGATATGAATAATGCGAGATGGATACTCAGTATCCATACTTTTTTCCCAATTTTTTTTTGTTAGAAATATATTTATGTAGGTAAAAAAAGAGTTTTAATATAAAAAAAAAAGAGTGAAAAAGGAAAGTTTTAGGGTACAACTTATAAAACCAAATGTGGATACTCAGTTACCGTATAAAATCTTACGAATCCTGAGTTTCCGTAAAGCAGATTTTCTGACGAAAACTGAGTTTCCGTCTCATTTCCTTTCCCTACTACCCGGATCAGATATGATCCACCTAGTAGGGAAATCCAGAAATATCCCTACAAAAATAGAGATATGGGAGACCATAATAGTTACCGTTTGAGATTTTTCCCTACATACGAGGGATAAGGAAGAGAAATAGGACACCATAGTGCTTGGCATTATAGGATTATTTAATAATGTGTTTAGCCGTGTAGGCGTTCATTGTGTTCAAATCTTCGAATATTTTTACTTTAGCTAGATGGATGGATTGATGGATTGGTGGATTTTGCTTGAGTAAGGTCAGACTTGTTTGACTTCTTTTTTACCCTCTGTTTTAAAATCCTAGCTGCGCCCCTGATCCTTCTTTATATATAACTAGATTTTGTATCCGTGTTATGCATCGGGCGGACACGAAAACTCTACCCTCATTTTATTTCTAATCAGATTTTTGGTTTGGTGTGATGTGGTTTCACCTCGCCTCATGTGCATTTAGATTTGGTATGGTTCGGCTTCGCCTTGTCCCGATACATGCCTAGGATTTCTGATTTGGTGTGGCTTTAAGATTGAGGTAATTATTATTCTTTATATAAAAACAGAGTTTTTTCGAGCGTTATGGTTAACCGGATCTTCTGGCCCCACCGTTTTTAAATTTTCAGTAATTTTATAAAATTTCGGTTAAAAAAATATAATAAAATATTTTAATATCTAAGAAAATTTTACAAAATATTAAAAATTAACAAATAAATAAATATATCAGCTAAAATATATTTATTCACAATTACACAAAAGCAAAATCACATCATGATATATATTTTTCATCATGATTTCATGAAATTAAAAATTAAAAAGTCCAATGTCCAAATACACTTTTTAAAATCACATTAGCCCTAATTACAATTCCAACCTACTAATATTAAATTAACCTTGATTACAATTTCACTTTAGATCATTGTTTAAAATTTGAAAAGTACCCGGAGTTTTGATTATTACACGTTGATTAATTCCTCCTCCAGAAAACATTGATTTTTAATCCTGTCAAATAGTTGAAACACAAAATCATTAAAAAAACATATTAAACAAATTGAAAACAAAGACAAAAAATCATAGAGAAAAATGAAACGCTAATGGGAAAAACAAAACAAAAAAACCTAGGAGTATTTCGCATAAAATTATTTTCTTAATAATAATGTTATTCATTCAATAACATAACCAAAAAAAACAATTTCTATTATTACTACATCTAAATGTGTAAAAGATATTCGGTGTCTTTTGGAAAAAAATATCTCAAGGAGTAAATGTAGTATCTTAAAATATTGTAACAAATCCCTTATTATGGAAGTTATATAAATTTTAAGATATTATTGATATAAGAAACTATTTTTATAGAATTTTTGGGTTTGACAATTCATTATATAAAGAACTCGAGCAAAAGCCAAATCTCATTGTTGCACGGTTTTTTTTTTTTTTTTTTTTTTTTTAATTAGGATTTTGCATTTTTTTCTTCTTTTGCAATTGCGGTGCAGGGTTTGTCGGTTTGATGTCTCCTATATTTTTGTGATTTGTTTTACATGTACCATTGAAAGTGTAATATATAATTGTGGCAATGGGAATTCGTGAATGCTGATACCATAGGTTATGGAAATAATCATGATGTTTTTGTTTATGTTTACATTTGTTTTTTTTTTTTTATTTTGACCCTCCTATTTTTCTTTTGTTATAGATTGGTGTACGACCTACGAAATCAAAGAAATTCATAGCATGAGGAATCCAAGGCCGTGATATTTGTTTTCCCATTCGAATGATGACCTAGGTAAATATAAGAAGCTCAAGAGTTTTGTTAAATATTAGGTAAATATGGTCGGTTGTATATTGTGTTTTCATTTGAATTGCATAAATAAAGAGATTATGGCGGGTAATAAGATGATTTCTGTCGGAGGTTTTTCTTATTCAAGTGCCTTGGATGGTTTTGTAAAAACACACCCGTGGTCTCTTCTTCTTCTTCCTTTAGTTTTCCTTTGACTGTATGGGTCCCATGTTAAGTGTCTTGATTAAGGGTAATCTGAAGATTTGGAAGAGGAGGTGGTGAGTTTTCTCTAACGGCTTGAGTCAAGTGGTGCACAACACAGCCATGGATATAATTCGTTGCAAACAGAAAATATCGTTTAAATACTTCTTAGGTGACTACTATCCACACTTTTTATTTTCATCATTTTTTTATTCTCTGTTTTGTTTGTTTTGCATTAATTGTATTGCATGACATAATAATCTAGGGTTCAACAAGTACTCAACCTCTTAAAAAAAGGTAAGAAAAAAAAATCATGTTTGAGTTGGTATTACTCTTGCAATTTATCTCATCGGTTTGAAATGTCTTATTTTTTTTTTTCTTTTTGTTAAGATAAATATGTTTTTGTATCCTCAGAAAATGTTAACCCATGTATTGCAATTGTGTACGGCTCCCAAAAGAGTTGTCAAGGCTCCCTGTAGTCGCCAAGAAAATATCTTTGTACAAGGAGAGATAGAGGTGGGTGAAAAATGTAAGAGAAGTTCCTGCAATGTTAGTTTATAATGTTTAGATATAGTAACCTGTCGTAGATTTGATTATATTTGGTTGATACCTAATCGGTAAATATTTCACCATGCTCAGAAGATAGATTTTTGATCGAAATCGATAAACTCTGATGTAATGCTTCAACATTCTGTAATTTTTATTTTCTTGATAGATGGGCGGGTCTTGAATTTCTCATTGTTATATAGCTGTTTACATTAATTTTTGTTTGGAATTATGGTTTGTTTTCTAAAGATTGTGGAAAGTGTATTCCACCTTCATAAGGTTATTTATTTTTTATTGGCGACTAAAATTCTTAGGTAGGTGGTTTTTATACTGTGGTGGGAAAACACTAATTACTGTTGGAAAACGATTAATAAAAATATAATTTTTTAAAGTTTTAATAAAAAATTATAATTTATTGTTTTATTTTGTGAATGAAACTTTTTAGTCCCACATCGTGGAGTTTCCAATTTTTAGTAGTTTTAAGAAACTATATAAACCTTTTAGTCCCACATCGGGGAGTTTTTCTTCTTAAGTTGTATTTGTCAATTATATAAAGAAATTCACTACTTTTGTAAAATCTATGGGAAAGGGGTTGCTCTATATTTTAGAGGGACCCCTAAGGGAAAATATTTTATAGCGGTTTTTAAGCATTCGCGATTTTCCTTAACGGTTTTTTCGGAGTTGCCAAGCTCAAGTTGAGCATCTACTACATATGCTAGTAGTAGGTGTATTAGGGTGTTTTATCCTGGAGATATCCGTCCTGTGAGGGCTATAGCATCACTCTTGAGTGTATCCGGGCGCTAATGTCTTAAGGACAGCGTGTTGAACACGTGACTCACTCTATTTTCCAAAGTTTTGCCTTGTTGTGTTGCGGAGATACGGGGAGCTTGTTCGTTTCGTCAAAGCAATCACTTCCATTATAAAGGAGCTAAGTATCAATAACTTTTGCTTATTTGATTTTTTTTGTTTTTGATTATTGCACCCAACAATCTTAAGACATTATATTTGTAATAATCGAAAACGATTGATTGGTTTGTGAATCATGGATGTTAATTGTGGAGTGAAAAACAAAAACGAATTTCTGGTCAGCTGTAGAGTTTCAATTTTATCTTTTAATCTAGAAGGAATTTCGATGAACCCTTTTGACACAACGTAGTAGACATCCTGATAGTTACCCGCGTAAAATTTCAGAATTTTTGGAGTTGTAAAAGTATTTTTTTGATATTTTACAAAACAGAAAAACGTTTCTGAAAAATTCTGACGAGCAGAAAATTGTTGTTAACTAAATTAATTTTTGTGGGGTAACCATGAGTTTTTTGAAACGCTGATTCAAACGAAGTTTGTATATATAGATGTTATCTTCAAAACTCATATTTTACTTTCTGATTTGGAATTGTGATTTGTGAATAAAGGTGTCATCTCCGAGGGACATGGCTAATAGCCGCATGTGGTTGGAAACAAATCTTCCAAAGATGGCAAAGGTGAGAACATCGAACGCAACTCTAAGCATGGTCTTCATGATAAAGGTATATTTCGTAAACCTGAATCCGGAATTACTTTAGTTAAGGGTGAGTGTTATGTTTGTAAAATTCCTGGCCACGCGGCAGTAAATTGTAGACAACATAAAAACCTTAATAAGTAGAAAGTTAATGCTAATTTAGTTGAAACAAACTAGAACGAGTTTGGTGGCATGATGTCGGAAGTTATTTTAATAACCAATGTGAGAGACCAGTAGGTGGACTCTGGAGCCACCAAGAATGTTTGTTGAAACAGAGACCTGTTCACCTCCTATCATAGGATAGGGGATGTCGAGAAACTCTTATTGAGTAACTCATATGCAATAGAGGTTGCATAAAAGGAAAAGGTCGAGCAGAAGCTCATATCTGTAATATTCTCACATTGAATGAAGTTTTCATGTTCCGAGCATATGCGAAAATCTTGTATCTTGTTCTGTTGTAGATGGAAAAATATTTAAGATCTTAATTGAATCTGGAAAACTTGTTGTAACTAGGCAGTGATTTTTTAAGCAAGAGTTATAGGACTTTGGGTCTATATAAGCTTAACGGAAAAACTGATGATGTGAACGTAGTTGATTCTTGTGATATCTTTGTGTGATTGATTGTTTTACGTGGTAGACTTGGAACCGTAAACTTATAAGTCAATGCTTAACTGGCTAGCATAGGCTTCGTACCCAAATTTAGTTTGGATTTTGAACACAAAAGTGAAATCTGTGAAGAATCAAATATGCTATAAAATCTTTTAGCACAAATGTTCAGAGTAATTCTAAGCCTTTAGAATTAATTCAGTTAGGCCTAGTTGACATGAGTTCAACCCAAAACCACTGTGGTAAAAGATGGTTATAACTTCCGTAGATGATTGTACGAGGTACTATCTTGTATACTTGCTTAGGATAAGGATGACGCCTTAGAAGCCTTAAGATGTATAAACTTGAAGTTGGAAACCAATTAGAAGCCTTGAACATAACAACCGTATCCTTAAGGAGATGATAATTTCCATGTTGATTAGTTCAGGATTACCTGCGGCCTTGTGGGGGGAGGCAGTCCTCTTAACTAGTATATCCTGAATAAAGTACCCTTTTAAGAATCAGATGAAACTCCATATGGTTTATGGAACGGTAGATGACCTTCTTATGAATGTGTCAAAGTGTGGGGGCGTTTGACTAAGATTGTAATTCCTCTTCCTAAAAGAACTAGATTGAAACCAAAAATGTGATTGTGTTTTCGTATAGGGTATATTGAGTATACTTCTACAAATAGATTTTTGGTTGTGTGTTCTGATTTTTTCTGACATTGGTGTGAATATTATTACGGAATCTAGGGATGCTGAGTTCTTTGAACATGTTTATTCTAAACCTGTACCTCATTAGAGATGTGTTGTTGATCCCCTAGATTTATTTCAAATAGTCAGAACTTATTTTAAAGGAAGATGAAGTTGATGTTGAGCCTAAGAGAAGTAAAATAATTAGACTTGAGACTTCTTATGAAACCGACTTCATAACATGCCTAGCTTAGTCTGAGCCACAGACTTGTAAAGAAGCCTTGATATCTACTGAAACCCCATTCTGGTAAGAAGCTTCATTTAGTGAAATGGACTCAGTCCGTTGGAACCAGACTTGGGAGCTTGCTAGTTTACCTCCAGGTTGTAAGACCATGGGATGTAAATGAGTCTTTAAGAGGAAACGATAGGTAGATGAAACTGTGGAAAAATATTAAGCTAAGTTGGTAGCTAAAGGCTATAAACTAAAACAAGGTGTAGATTTCCTTGATTCTAATTCAATTGTGACGGAAATTACTTCCGTTGAGATACTAATTGTTATTGCTGCCATAAAGAACGTAGAGATACATCAGATGGATGTTAAGACAGCTTTTTCTAAAACCGTGAATTAGATAAAGAAATTTACATAGATCAACCTGAAGACTTTGTAGTGAAAGGTTGTGAATACAAAGTTTGTAATTTGAAAAATCTTTGTATGGTTTTCAAATAAGCACGTAAACAGTGACATGGAAAATTTAATCATGTGATAATGGATAGTGGATTTAAATTAATGAATCTGACAAGTATGTTTACAAGTAACTTGTTAAGGATGTCTGTGTAATTGTATGCTTGTATGTTGATGATATGCTTGATACAAACATAGATGTGATCAATTCCACTAAAAACATGCACTGAATGAGAACATTGACTTGAAAGACTTGGGCCCTTTTGATGTAATCTTAGGGATGAGGATTAGAAGATAATCAAACATTTATAAGTCTTAGTCGTTCTCATTATGTTGAGTTGTGTGGTAGGCTTGTAAAAGGTCCTAAAAATTATCCCCGGCAGCGGCGCCAAAAACTTGGTAGTCCCCGGCAACGGCGCCAAAAACTTGGTAGGCTTTGGGATATGTAAAATTAAGCGTGATAAAACGGGGGCCTACAGTAATACCGCAAGTGCACGGTCGTCGGTTGTAGCTCGTGCAAGTACGGGTCGATCCACAGAGATCGGGTGTGTTTTGGAAAGTGTTTTAGCTATTTGGGTTCCTAGATTTGCTTAGGGCTTAGAATACCCCTTTGGAACTATTGGGCTTAATGTACTAATGGGTTTGTTAAAATAAAATGAACTGAGCTTGGGCTCAGTTAGTCTTTGAAGTGCAAATGGGCTTTGGCCTTAAACTTAGGCTTTTGATTAAGCCTGAATTGGATTGGGCCTTAATGAATTTGGGCTTTGGTCTTAAACAACTGGGCTTTGGTTAAGCCACAGATGACTGAATTGGGCTTCAGTTTGAAGTGAGCCTTGGACTTGAGATGTATTGGGCTTAACTGGGCTTCAAAGGCTCTTGGGAGTGAACTGAGCTTTTGGGCTCAGTTGGTTTGGGTCTTTAGCTAGGCCTTTGGGGAGGAAGCAGCAGGAGAAGAAGTGGCAGCAACAGCTGCAGCAGTGCAAGAGAAAGAGGTGCAGGGCAAGTGCAACAGCAACAGCAGAAGGGGAGATAGTGATGCAGCAGGAACTGCAGGAAGGCAGCAGCAGCAGTTGCAAGGGAAGAAAAGCAGCAGCACTGCAGAGGCAGCAGTGTAGCAGAAGAAGGCAGTGCACAACAGCAGCAGCAACAGAGTTGCAGCAGCAGCTGCAGACAACTGCAAGGCAAGTGACCACAAAGCAAATAGCAGCCAAACAGTGAACAGAAGCAAATGAAAATAGCAACAAACAAAACAATGCAAAAGCAACAGAAAACAACACAAGAATGAACCAAGGCCTAAGGCCAAGGGCAAAGATGAGGTGAAGCTGAAATGAAGCAAGGCTAGGCTAAAGCATAATACAGGCAATCACAAATAGAATGGGAAGAAAACTAGCTTGCTATGAGCACTAGTTCCTCCCAATGCACAACCAACACTACAACCTAAGCATACAACAAGAATGGCAAGAAAATCAGCTTGCTATGAGCACTGATTTCTTGCCATTGCACAATCACATCAATGCTTCAAGATATCTAGCCTAGCATTCCAACAGATGTGACAGCAAATTACATAAAACAGTGAACATTTAACAGTGAGTAGAATTGACAGTGAAAGGGGCAACAACAAACATGATCACAACTAACTGAACTAACATTGAACAACATACAAACATCTACACATTACAGGATACATTTAACAAGACAGGACATAAGCATAACATAGCATTAACAGGGATATAACACATTGAACTGAAATTGATTGAATATGAAAATTAACAGGACATAAGCATAACAGGAATACAACATGAACATGAAACTAAGCATAACACATTAACAGGAAAATGAACTGATACAGGCTAACACATTAACATAACAGAAGACAAGCAATTAACAGAACAAAGCAAACACAAGCACATTTAACTGAAACATGAACATTTAACAGAAATTAGCTGAAATTGAATTTAACAGGACATGAAAGTCCTGGATGTTGGCTAGTCCAAACATGGTTTTTACAACACACCCATAAGGCTATTTATAGTCACAGACCCAAATTCCCTAAATTACACAATTAGGGTTCTTCCCCAAATTTTTCCCCAAAGTCAGTGAAATTAGGTTTTGCAAATTACCTAATTTTATGGCACAATTCCTCCCATGTGCGACGACCCATCCTTCCTCTGACGCTCCTGCTGCTATCCACGCCTCCAATTGCTTCATCTATCAATCTAATTCACCAAATCCAATCCTAACAGTGAAGAGGATGGTGGAGTTGTTGAAATAGAGTAATAGGTGATAGGGGTGATGATAGTAGTGATGGGTTGTGGTTGTTGTGGAGAGTTGGTGGTTTGGTGGCTGTTGCAGGAGTGGTGGTGATGATGGTGGTGCGGCAGGGAAGGAGGTGGTTCTGCAGAGAGGGGTAAGGTGGAGAAGAAAGTGGCTCGATGGTTTGGGAGAAGGTGTGTTTGGTGAGGTGTAGGTGCTCGGTCGCTAGGGTGTGAGGCGAGTGTATCGAGTTTGATGATCTGCGACGCTTAGCCGTGGGATGCGAAGATGGTAGGTAGATCGGATGGTTCCTACTGATGAGGTTGGTAGCGACCGTCAGATATTTTGATACAACGAAGTTAACGGCTCTAGATGGGGTTAGGTGTTGTAGTGTAAATCGGAGATATCAAACGTTGATGAACAGCAAGGGACCGACCGTTGGATTCAACTACCATCTAATCTGAAGGCTTGGAATTTCAGCGCTGTGGTGCTCGGCAGAGACATCAGATTTTGATGATCTATGAGGGAGCGACCGTCGGATGCTTCTGAGAACTGATCTGATGGCTGAGAACGGAGGCGCTTTTGTGTGTAGAAAATGAGGTTGTGCGCACCATTCTTCGCGGCTTCCTTGCGTAGTTTCTCCCGGCTTTTCACTACTTTTCTGCTCTTTTTGCCCCGCGACTCATCCGAACTTTATTTATTACCTAAAAATGCAAAATTAATTAATAAAAATATTTATTCTTGAAAACAATGAAAATACAGAATATGGGATAAAATGTAGAATTAATGCGCAAAAGATGAGTTAAAATGCCAACAAAAAGGGATAAATATATACAATATTTGGCACTCATCAAATACCCCCAAACCTGAATTTTACTTGTCCTCAAGTAAAACAAAAC
This sequence comes from Papaver somniferum, assembly GCF_003573695.1. Lineage (NCBI taxonomy): Eukaryota > Viridiplantae > Streptophyta > Magnoliopsida > Ranunculales > Papaveraceae > Papaver > Papaver somniferum. The sequence continues at coordinate 19,243,149 of NW_020618825.1, read as the reverse complement.
TAAGGAAATCCTAACTATACCACTGTCGCTGGTCTCTCGAATGCATTTAGCGTATGCACTAAGCCTTTTAAACCACTAAGTGTCCCTAGTGGACGAGTTGAAGTCTCGTGAAGGTTTACCAGAGGTGTGCCTACAAAACCTAAGGACAAAATATAAGCTCATATTCCATCAAATGTGACATGTGCAAAACAGTTAAGCTCACAGCAAAATGGAGATGTCAATCTAGCTATCGAAGGCACAATCCTAGCACTGATAACAAAAAAAGACATGTGATAAGAGTGTAAAGTGTATCTACACATGTGTAAAGAAAGATCTGAAGTTATGACTACTAATCACCAAGAGATAGTTTCTCAGGCTAAGAACTGAGGTCGAAATCTAGCTAGCTGTCCGGACTTTACGAGAATTGTGAATGAGTTGGAGGTATTTCACAATTTCTCGCGTTGTACATCAATGGCATACACCCTCCTTGCTTATTACAAAGAAACAACAAAAGATGACAAATTACATGACTCTTATTTACATTTACTATTCTCTTTTTATTTTTGGAACAAGAGATGATGGAATTGATAAATACTTTTTTATTTTTTTTTTTTTTTTTTTTTTTTTTTTTTTTGAGGAAACACTTTTGATACATATACAAAAGGAAACAAAAGATTACATGACACTTTGCAAGAGGTAGCCCTTTTTGATGCACCCAGTTAAATTCGATGGTTGTCTTTCTTAATGTAACCTCCATCTTCTATCCCAACCAACCAAAGAACAAGCTAGTCAAGTTTCGTTCAGTATTCTAAAGTGATTGGCAATCGTAACTTCCTATCCAACACCTTGAAGATCGAGGCCATACATGTATTGGTAGATCGTGCGCGTGCAAATTTCTTATCACTATGTGAATTGTGCTAGAATCAGGGTGCCTAAATATCTAGACTAAGACTCCTAATAATTACATATTTGCACAAGAGTCAACATTTCAAGGTAAATGAGCTCCATTTTTATGATTTTTTTCAATTTTTTATTTTTTTTTTTGAATTTTGATTTTTCAATTTTTTTTGGAATTTTTCAATTTTTTTTCAAAAAAAGAAGGAGTTCGTTTTCAATTACGGCAAATTATCATGGTATCTACTCTATACCCCCAAACCTAAACTAAACATTGTCCTCAATGTTTCAAAATATGGAAAGAATTAAAATGCAACATATGGAAAGGGACATGCTGAGTAGAGTAAAAGGAGAGAGAATACCCGATTTCGGCGAAAGCAGAATTAAAACTCCGTTATTCAAAGCAAAAATCCAACATATTTCAGCCGAGATCATATTGGATGAGCAGAAAATATATACAAAAGGAAATTTTACTAACACATTATCTACAAGAAAATTTGGTTTTTTTAATGGGATTGGACTTTTTGGAAAAAATTTGGTTTTGTTGGGAAAAAGACAAATTTTGGTTTTTATGGGAGAAATTTTTGGTTTTTGAAATTGGGAGCAAAAGAATTTTTTTTTTTTTTTTTTGTTTTTTTGTTTTTTTTTTTTTTTTAACAAAGAAAATAAAATTTGGTTTTTGAATAGGAGCAAAAGAAAATTTTGGTTTTTTTTTTTTTTTTTTTTAGAAAAAGAAAATAAAATTTGGTTTTTGAATGGGAGCAAGCCCACTGTTTGTCCTCTAATGGAATGAAGGCTGCGGCCTACGAAAATCCAAGTTTTAATTTTGAAAGTTTAATTTGGCCCAGTTGTTAAGGCCCGACGTTTGTTTTAAAACTTTGGTTTCGAGGTCCACTTTTGAGTGGAAGCAAGTCCACAATCAGTTATAAGCTCAGATGGGTTTAAACCCAGGGTCCAAAATACAAGTCCAATGGAAGAATTTAAACAAGCCCACACAAAATAAATACAAGCCCACAAATTAAACAAACAAGCCCACAAATAAATTATTACAAACCCAAAATAGAAAAATAAAAAGCCCAAAAAATTGGGTTAATTATTACAAGCCCACAATTAAAGAAATTTGGAAGCCCACAGGTTGGGTTCTCTCAATGGAATGGGTTTAGGCTTACCTTTGTAGCACAGCCCAGCTGCTCTGATATTGTTGCAAAAACCCAGTTGGGTTTTGGTTCTTTTCCTTGGTGGCGTCCCAGCAGAGGAAAAACAGGTTCAGAATCAGCAGGTCCAACAGCAAATGAAATGAAGCAGATGCAGAAGCAAATGCTATGAAATGAAATGCAAAATAGCTAAAGAAAAACACAGATAAAACACAGCACCAATCCCCGGCAACGGCGCCAAAAACTTGGTAGGCTTTGGGATATGTAAAATTAAGCGTGATAAAACGGGGGCCTACAGTAATACCGCAAGTGCACGGTCGTCGGTTGTAGCTCGTGCAAGTACGGGTCGATCCACAGAGATCGGGTGTGTTTTGGAAAGTGTTTTAGCTATTTGGGTTCCTAGATTTGCTTAGGGCTTAGAATACCCCTTTGGAACTATTGGGCTTAATGTACTAATGGGTTTGTTAAAATAAAATGAACTGAGCTTGGGCTCAGTTAGTCTTTGAAGTGCAAATGGGCTTTGGCCTTAAACTTAGGCTTTTGATTAAGCCTGAATTGGATTGGGCCTTAATGAATTTGGGCTTTGGTCTTAAACAACTGGGCTTTGGTTAAGCCCACAGATGACTGAATTGGGCTTCAGTTTGAAGTGAGCCTTGGACTTGAGATGTATTGGGCTTAACTGGGCTTCAAAGGCTCTTGGGAGTGAACTGAGCTTTTGGGCTCAGTTGGTTTGGGTCTTTAGCTAGGCCTTTGGGGAGGAAGCAGCAGGAGAAGAAGTGGCAGCAACAGCTGCAGCAGTGCAAGAGAAAGAGGTGCAGGGCAAGTGCAACAGCAACAGCAGAAGGGGAGATAGTGATGCAGCAGGAACTGCAGGAAGGCAGCAGCAGCAGCTGCAAGGGAAGAAAAGCAGCAGCACTGCAGAGGCAGCAGTGTAGCAGAAGAAGGCAGTGCACAACAGCAGCAGCAACAGAGTTGCAGCAGCAGCTGCAGACAACTGCAAGGCAAGTGACCACAAAGCAAATAGCAGCCAAACAGTGAACAGAAGCAAATGAAAATAGCAACAAACAAAACAATGCAAAAGCAACAGAAAACAACACAAGAATGAACCAAGGCCTAAGGCCAAGGGCAAAGATGAGGTGAAGCTGAAATGAAGCAAGGCTAGGCTAAAGCATAATACAGGCAATCACAAATAGAATGGGAAGAAAACTAGCTTGCTATGAGCACTAGTTCCTCCCAATGCACAACCAACACTACAACCTAAGCATACAACAAGAATGGCAAGAAAATCAGCTTGCTATGAGCACTGATTTCTTGCCATTGCACAATCACATCAATGCTTCAAGATATCTAGCCTAGCATTCCAACAGATGTGACAGCAAATTACATAAAACAGTGAACATTTAACAGTGAGTAGAATTGACAGTGAAAGGGGCAACAACAAACATGATCACAACTAACTGAACTAACATTGAACAACATACAAACATCTACACATTACAGGATACATTTAACAAGACAGGACATAAGCATAACATAGCATTAACAGGGATATAACACATTGAACTGAAATTGATTGAAATATGAAAATTAACAGGACATAAGCATAACAGGAATACAACATGAACATGAAACTAAGCATAACACATTAACAGGAAAATGAACTGATACAGGCTAACACATTAACATAACAGAAGACAAGCAATTAACAGAACAAAGCAAACACAAGCACATTTAACTGAAACATGAACATTTAACAGAAATTAGCTGAAATTGAATTTAACAGGACATGAAAGTCCTGGATGTTGGCTAGTCCAAACATGGTTTTTACAACACACCCATAAGGCTATTTATAGTCACAGACCCAAATTCCCTAAATTACACAATTAGGGTTCTTCCCCAAATTTTTCCCCAAAGTCAGTGAAATTAGGTTTTGCAAATTACCTAATTTTATGGCACAATTCCTCCCATGTGCGACGACCCATCCTTCCTCTGACGCTCCTGCTGCTATCCACGCCTCCAATTGCTTCATCTATCAATCTAATTCACCAAATCCAATCCTAACAGTGAAGAGGATGGTGGAGTTGTTGAAATAGAGTAATAGGTGATAGGGGTGATGATAGTAGTGATGGGTTGTGGTTGTTGTGGAGAGTTGGTGGTTTGGTGGCTGTTGCAGGAGTGGTGGTGATGATGGTGGTGCGGCAGGGAAGGAGGTGGTTCTGCAGAGAGGGGTAAGGTGGAGAAGAAAGTGGCTCGATGGTTTGGGAGAAGGGTGCGTTTGGGTGAGGTGTAGGTGCTCGGTCGCTAGGGTGTGAGGCGAGTGTATCGAGTTTGATGATCTGCGACGCTTAGCCGTGGGATGCGAAGATGGTAGGTAGATCGGATGGTTCCTACTGATGAGGTTGGTAGCTACCGTCAGATATTTTGATACAACGAAGTTAACGGCTCTAGATGGGGTTAGGTGTTGTAGTGTAAATCGGAGATATCAAACGTTGATGAACAGCAAGGGACCGACCGTTGGATTCAACTACCATCTAATCTGAAGGCTTGGAATTTCAGCGCTGTGGTGCTCGGCAGAGACATCAGATTTTGATGATCTATGAGGGAGCGACCGTCGGATGCTTCTGAGAACTGATCTGATGGCTGAGAACGGAGGCGCTTTTGTGTGTAGAAAATGAGGTTGTGCGCACCATTCTTCGCGGCTTCCTTGCGTAGTTTCTCCCGGCTTTTCACTACTTTTCTGCTCTTTTTGCCCCGCGACTCATCCGAACTTTATTTATTACCTAAAAATGCAAAATTAATTAATAAAAATATTTATTCTTGAAAACAATGAAAATACAGAATATGGGATAAAATGTAGAATTAATGCGCAAAAGATGAGTTAAAATGCCAACAAAAAGGGATAAATATATACAATATTTGGCACTCATCATTGTGCTTAAGAGATACAATCAGTCTGATTGTAAACCTGCTTGTACTTCGTACGATTATTCTTGTAGTCTCAAGAAAAATAAGGGTAGTGGAGTATCTTAACTTGAATACTCAAAAGTTATAGGATGTCTGATGAATTTAATGAACTGTAAGAGTCCAGACATTGCCTATATAGTGAGTAAGTTAAGTGGATATAATTGTAGTCCAGAGCAAGAGAATTCAGATGCACTGAGTAGAGTATTATGGTACCTAAAATACTCTTTTGATTTATGAAAGGTATCTTGTTGTCCTTGGGACTTTATGATGCAAACTGGATAGTTGAATCAGAGGAGTCTAAGTCTACGAGTGGATATGGTTTCACTCTAACATGTGGGTTTGTTGTTGGAAGATTTCCAAACAAACATATCGCTCAATTCATTATGGAATCTGAGAGTATTGCGTTAGATAAAGCATGAGAGGGGGCCGAGTGCCTAAGATGCTTTTTAGAAGACATTCCTCTTTGGCATAGGCCTGTGCCAGCTATATCTATACATTGTGTTAGCCAAGCTATAATAGTTAAAGCTAAGAAATAAATAATCTCAATCGGCGTTATTTCCATTGATTGGATAAAGTCCAAGGAGAATATCGCGCAATCTTTGACGAAAGGTTTGTACAAAGAGATAGTTAAAAATGCATCGAGGGGGTTGGGGCTTAAGCTCATATATTAAACTTGCCATGAAGGATACTCAACCTTGCTGACTGGAGATCCCATGATCAAGGTTTCGAATGAGACAACTAATTTGTGGTGGGTAAAGGTAAACACTATCAGAGATTTTCATTCTCTGTCCCTTCCCTATGGTGTAGACGTGATAGTGTGACTGCATGTGGAGGATGACTTTTTAATAAGTCTTAATGAGTTCTATAGTTTCAATTTAAGATTGAAGTGGGGTGTAGCAGTAACACTCTTTATGGAAACTCACCTATCTGAATGAGGAAGTGGGTCGCTTCCTGTGAGAATATGAGCTGATTCTCTAGAGCATTCTGAGAAACAGGATACGTCCAGGGCCAAAACGGACAAAACGGCACGAGCTTGGCAACAACCTTGGAGATATCACCCGTGGTTGTTATCGCGAATTACATCAAATGCCAGCAGTTCAAGACATAGTTCACTGTCTCTAGCAAGTAATTCCGGTAATATCTCACTAAGCAAAGATTCAAGACCTCATGGACACCTCTGCCTAAAATGGTATTTCCTGCGCTTTTTATGTGATTTTCGTTTTGATGGGTTTGGTATTACTGGAACTTAGGACCTAAAGGTCACTAAGGGTTCACTAGTTCATGCTTTTTCACTTTGGTGAAAGATACCTAGAGTCTCACCATGTGAGAACTAAAGATGAAAGCTCTCAATACTATTATGATTTATGCAATCCATAGTATGACCCTGGGGTCAACACACTTTTGTGTGAGGGAGAGGACGTAGAAATGACTAGTATGATTTCAACACTTGCACGATCAGTCTGTTTGGATCGTGAGGTTGGGATGTTAATTTACCAAGATCTATCTGTGTTTTCATGTTTTATTGAGTTTTCATTCATGTGGGGGATTGTTGGAAAACGATTAATAAAAATATAATTTTTTAAAGTTTTAATAAAAAATTATAATTTATTGTTTTATTTTGTGAATGAAACTTTTTAGTCCCACATCGTGGAGTTTCCAATTTTTAGTAGTTTTAAGAAACTATATAAACCTTTTAGTCCCACATCGGGGAGTTTTTCTTCTTAAGTTGTATTTGTCAATTATATAAAGAAATTCACTACTTTTGTAAAATCTATGGGAAAGGGGTTGCTCTATATTTTAGAAGGACCCCTAAGGGAAAATATTTTATAGCGTTCTTTAAGCATTCGCGATTTTCCTTAACGGTTTTTTCGGAGTTGCCAAGCTCAAGTTGAGCATCTACTACATATGCTAGTAGTAGGTGTATTAGGGTGTTTTATCCTGGAGATATCCGTCCTGTGAGGGCTATAGCATCACTCTTGAGTGCATCCGGGCGCTAATGTCTTAAGGACAGCGTGTTGAACACGTGACTCACTCTATTTTCCAAAGTTTTGCCTTGTTGCTGTTGCGGAGATACGGGGAGCTTGTTCGTTTCGTCAAAGCAATCACTTCCATTATAAAGGAGCTAAGTATCAATAACTTTTGCTTATTTGATTTTTATTTGTTTTTGATTATTGCACCCAACAATTACTTCGATAGTCCACATTGTTTTTCTGTTTTGCTATTTTATTCATGATGAATAAACAAGTTATACTAGCAATTATTGAGCGCTGCATTCAAAGGAAAAAATAAACCGACTGGTGTTTAGTTTTCCTTTTCATTTGGCCTTCATATTTTGATGTTTAGTCTTTAGGTTTGTCCTTTTTTTTTTTGAAATTATAATGGACATTATCGTTTTTGTTTACAGCTACAACCATGGGTTTTTATTAAAACAAATTCTAACAGGGCTTATCGTTTTTTTTTTTTTAATTTATTTATCTGTCTGTCAGACTGCACAATCTCCACAAGGTACACCATTTCCTTATTTTCTGTTGATCTCAATATATTACTCTTGCAAGTATTCTGTTGTTGTTGACCATTATTAGCTATTAGTAAGTAGCTTATACAGTAAGTAGCTTATAGGAACCATATTCATTTGCGAATAGAGGTTGAGGAGAAGATGTATGGTTATCTGCTGAGTTTTTAAAGGATATGGTACAACAGCTTCATTGAGCCTAAGATGGGTGTGGTCGGTGCATACAATGGGTATAGATTTAACGGCTTGATAAAATGTAAGACCAACGTTGTCGTTGCATATAAGTATTCTTCCTCATTTTTCCGTTTTAATAATCATTACTGAAATATACATGGATTTTCTGTGGTTTTGTCAACTTGCATTCTAATTGCTTTTTGATTTTTGGTTTATGCAGTGTCGACTTGGCGTAAAAAGGTTGTTTTTGCTGTGATATATGCGCTCATGCCTCTATCAAAATGGTGGTAAAAACTGTCCAACACACGGTCAAGAATGCCAATGGTGTCTCCAACAGAAAGTTAATAGATCTGGATTTGTTAGCAAACTTACTCAATTGAACAAAGAATACAGACATGAGAAGAGAGAGTCTTGTGATTTGAATTTCTCTCTTAATTGTGAATGCTGAATGCTGATCCAATTTTTCCTTTCATTTTTTTAAGGATGTGGTACAACTTAATTGTGATTTGAATTTCTCTCTTTTTAAGGATTTTTTTTAAGCTTCTTAAATCAATTTTTCTCTACGAGGTTTTTTAATCTGTTTTTTTGTCATATCTTTTAGCAAATAATATAGTAATCTCTTAGCCATGTTAATTTCTCTGTATCTACATATGCTGTTTTTCAGAGAGATCATGGATACTGTAGCCACTTTAGATTCTGGATGATCCCCTATCTCCTAGGTACTTTGACCAACACTTCGGGGACTGAATGGTGCACCGAAGATCGCTACTTTTATTTTATATCTGGTTAGATACTGAATGGCTCAATCCAACATTGTTTCTGCCCCTTCACCCTATGGTTAGATACTCCAGGTCCTCTTGCTCATACAAATGATGGATCCTTATTTTTTATTTCCATTTGCTTATTTTGCCTTTTTTACATCTACTTAGTTTGTTTGCATGGAGTATCTTTGTTTCTATGCGCCTTTGCCTTTGTTTTATTTGTTTTCTTTCTTCTACTTCGTCAGTTCTGGGCTATGGTTAAAATTTCTTTGTAGATGAGATTGCCAATAGTTGTCGTACACGTTGTACTCTATCTTGAATTCTTTTTCTTGAGATTCCCATTTACGGCGTTGATAATTTGTTTTGCACTGGATGCCTGATAGTGGAACAATACTAATATCTCAAACATAGAAATCAAGATTTTAAGCTCTTCGGTAAGGTGTTAAGATGTGTCATCAAATGAAAAATAAAAACAGAAAAAAATTTCGACTCCCTGAGTTGTAAATCATTTGATAAATAAACAGCTTTTGCATCATCACATTTTCGCTCTTCAAGATGTGTGAATACAAGATAGTCTCTTATCTCACCAAAGAAAAAAAATGGGTTAAATTTGGTAGCGTGACAACGTCAATTTTTTGGGTCTTCACAAGATTGGGCCGCATTCATATTTGCATGTGACAAAGCATATGGATATTACATGTACAGTGAGTCTTTTTTTGTTTTTTGAATTATAAGTGCAGTGAATCGATAAATTGTACTGATTGGACCTTAAAGTTTCATGCAACCAAACTGTTGTTAAATATTTCAACTGGTTACTTTTACGGTTCTTAACTTCATATAGCCCTTTTTGGCTCTTTTTTTTTTCCTTGCATACCAACTAAAATATTAGCTTATTGACTTTTTGTTTGTAAGAAAAGTATTTTCTTTTCTATTTCTATTCTTACGGATTTATTACTCCTTTTATAATATTATTATTTAAAACAAGCGTTCCATAACTGAGAAATAGACCCATGCATCGCACGGGTGACAAACTAATTTAATACAAAGTGTATAAACAAAAGACGAACTGGTTCTAGAAAGAGAAAGGTAAGTTTAAATAGCCTCATGAAAATGTTATTACATGATTGCAATAAAAGGAATTCTTGAACTTCCCTAGTTTCAAAATCTTGCCACAATGTGCAACTGTCGCACAAAAAGAAAGAATATACATGATGGTGTTCAAGAGAGAGGAACAAATCATCAGAGGAAGCAGAAAGCATCCTGGTTTCATTCAGTATTTTATGCTACTTCCTTAACTAAATGTGAGCCTAACAATAATCTGCTTAGCACGTCCTTGCCATTTTCTGGAACAAACCTGCAATAATCAATCCACGAAATATGTATCTTTTTAGAGACAATAATGATTAGGACGATAGAAGTTTAGGAAGTTTTATGACTCAACTTTAGGAAGTTCGGATGAAACCTCTAGCCTACTCGATGTCTATAATAAAATGTAAGCTCTTGATGCTGCACTGCTCTGTTCATACTATAATTGACTACATATGTGATTCATAAGGTTTATCTGTATTACTTGCTGATAAAACGAAATAGAAGTGGACACGAAATTTCTCTTTCGAACAAAAGATAGTATCTGAGTTTTTGTCATAGTTGTTGTTCTGTACCATACAGTTGCTCCATATGTTTACTCCAATTGGTGTTCATGTATCCTTCTCGCATTGTTACTTTGTTCAGCTAGAATGAGTTTCAAAGAAAGCTATTCAATTTCACACTTTCATGGTGTTATACAGTTATTGAGAAAATTTTGCCTCGACTCAGCACCGCAAGGAAACTTCAGTATCTGATAAATTTCATGTATGCAGGCACACCTGAAATATGAGGGCAATATGCCAACACATGGAGCTGGTAAGTCTGGCTGATAAATAAAAAAAGAAAAACAATGAACCAGGTTAAATAGAGTGCTTACAAATTAACATAGGAGACCATGGTGTTGCTCAGCGTAGCTCCTTAGCTGCAATTGTAGGGGTAAATAGAGTAACCAAAATTTATCAGTTATATTGGTACTTGATAGGCCTGCAGTCAAAATACAAAAAATCAAACACAATTCTACAATGAGATTTAGTAAACAAACCCTTTAAATCAATGGATGGCGAGTATAATGAATTGTAGTAGACAATCTAATCAAACATGTTATGTGCACTATAAGATAGCTAGTATTTCTTCCCTAAATCAAGGGATTACTACCGAAATACGAAAATTGAATATTCAGAAGTTCTAAATTCCCAAAAGTGAACATTCAGAAATTCATCTTATTTGCAATCTTCAGTCCTACTTCCCGTAACCATACAGAACTCAAAAATACAGAATTGGGTAGATCAATATGTTTCCATAAATCAGAGTTAATATACAAATTTGAAGTTGATAGCTGGTACTCGAGACTATTAAACGTGGTTTCTGAAAATATAGCTAACACTAAAATCTCGAAAGAAAGAGAATTGATAGAGGGAGAGAGGCAGTAAACAATCAGGGTTGTAAAATTTATCTCTCAGGACTTTCTACAAACACCTTGTATGCATTTTGGTTGTGAGGATATACTACAACACTGTTGATTTATAATCCATTCCAGATCTCCTTCTCTACAATTTATTCAATTCCTGCAAAAATCCAAATCTCCTAACACACGAAATATTCATATACGTCACCTTGTATCAAGGACTTTCTCCGGCAGATAAAAATTATATCCAACATCATATCAACTTATATCATCTTGTTGCCATAACCAAATTTCAGAATCACACCCAAGCTTCCCACTACCTCACGGACTATAAATCATGTCCTAATCTTCTGATTTCACGACCATATCAGCGGCAGCATACACAGACAAAATAGAAAATAAAAAACAAGCATAACAGAGAGATATAAAATTCATACCTGATTAGGAGAAGAAAGGAGTTGATAGTGGAGATTGCAGGAGTTAATTGGGATTATGCGAGCAAAAAATTAGGGTTTATTGATATTGTCCACCAAAAGAGAAGAAGAGAAAGACGGGAGTTTAAGTATATGGTGTAAGCCAAATGTAAGTAATTAATTTGGTGTAAATCCTCACATAAGTGTTGTCTCTCCGCGGTTTTGCTAACGACGTTACAAACGGTCAGTTAAATAAATGGGTGTAATCCAGTTTATAAGAGGAAGTCGTATGGTGGAATCCAAGCTATTCCAAATTAAGCCTGCACATAGGCAGGTCGGCCCGATATTTTGCCAAAACCGGCCAAATCTAGGGTTTCAATTGAGCTGAAATTGAAAAAATAAATAGCAATTGCATGAGTTCATATTTAGATGTAAAGTGTTACAAGCTTACAAATAAGATACACAGAAAGAGGGGAAACCTAATTACTTAAGAGTAGCTTTTTTAACAAAATTTAAGATACCCAATTTTTTTAAGAACCCTAAAATTCTAATTTAATCTTCAAATGAACCAAAACATATAAAATATAGATCAATCTTCAACCTTTAAAGGTGGTGATGCTGGTAATGGTGGTGTAGGCTAGTGAATAGTGATGATGGTGTAGGCCAGTGACGGTGGTGTTGCAGGTACCGCTACTGTAGAATCAAAAGGAGGAGGAAGAAGAAGAAGTAATAAATCAAAGGAATAAGAAGAAGTAACGAATAAGATGGTGACTGTGGTGTTGGTGGCTTCCTTTAGAGAGTTTCAGAAGAAGTGTTTCAAAGAGGGAAGAAGAAACATCAAGAGGGAAGAAGAAGAAGAAGAAGAAGTAAATAGAATGAGAGTATACGTGTGAGATGTGTTAGGGTTAGGTATATATATAGAATGGACGACTAGGATTATGTTAGATGTTTAGATCTATGGTTATTATTAGCTCACGGTTTTCTCTGCTCGGTTCGGCTGGCCTTTCAACTAATACCGTGCACCAAGCCGTAGATTCTACGGTTATGATCTCTAATACCGCCACCGGCCGTTGAATGTTCGGTATAGCTCGGTTCGACACCGGTTCAAGCGGTTCCGTTCCAGTTTCTCAGCCCAGCCGGTTTCCTGCGCAGGCCTATTTCAAATGTGGAAAAATCATGGAATGTCAAGTCTAGTGGCTTCCAAGTTGGTGTTTTTCATGAAAATTCCAAGAAGTGTTCCATGGTTTCGTAGAAGGTCCCGCAGAATCCATTTGAGTGCTAATTTGATTTAGCGTAAAACGCTGTTCCGAATAACACAGTACAAGACGAAAAACACCAATCAGAATAGCGCTCAAAGCTAATCAGAATAGCACAAAACGCTATTCAGCCATTGAAAATCTAATGGCTGAGAAAAAAACGCTAATCTTAATAGTTTTTTGCGCTATTCTGAAAAGCGTTTTGTGCTATTTTGATTATCGTTTTTTTAGCGTTATTCTGATTAGCGCTCAATGCTATTAAGATTAGCGTTTTTGTTGTTCCACTACTACACTTGCGCTTCCATCCATAATTCCAAATGGAAGATGAAACTCTTCCAATATAAGACTTGCTCTAATGTCAGATTTTATCTAATTTAATTTGAGGGGCTGTCACACTCACCGTGAGACGTGGGAGCGGATATGACTCAGTAGTCAGTACTTACCAAGGTAGTTAATTTCGGATTCCGGTTTATCTCGGTCCCGAGCGAGACACTGGTACAACGTTGTCTCGGGGAGATTCCGTTTTCAAATTTCGGTGTAATTCCGGTTCCAACTTTTATAATAAGAAGTGTTTGTTGCCAGGTTCAATTAATTTCAATCCTAGTTTGAGTCAGACTATAAGATTGAGGGACTATTGACCCACTTAAAAGAAACCTAGTATTAGTAAATCTGGTTGTTCACCTTCCTCATCATCAACACCAAATGATAATTTTAGGTCAAGAAATTCAAACACAACAACAAGCAATAATACTAGTGAGTGAATTAATCTGATTAATTTTTGTACTTGAGATTAATCCACTCAATTTAAAAAAAATTTATATATATATTCCGGCCGAAATTTTCGCAAAGATTTCGTCCGGCCGAAATTAACAAAATCTAGTCTTCTTGGACCGAAATTCGGAATTTCGCCGAAATTTCGGCCGAGATGGCCGAAATCGACTACATAGGTACTTACTACTTTAAAAGAGGGAGATAGGTAGACTCGCGAGTCTGTTCCGGGTCCACTCAATTGAGTCGGTAGAATCTAATAAGCGCAAAATCTCTATATTCTCCTTCTTCTTCTTCAGAAATTGTAACCGAAACCCTAGCTAAAAACGATCAACTGTTACTGCAGGAGATGAAGTAGAGATTACTCAAAACATTCGGAGGTGCGAGGCAAAGAGAATCAATGAGGTAATTAAAACTTTCTCCTATTATTTTCTTCAATCTGCTCTTTCTTTCTTTAGGTTTTTGAGTATGGGTCTGTCTTATAGGGTTTCTTTTCACTGATTTGAGTCTGGGTTTTTCTTTTTATCGGTTTAAAGCTTTAATTTTGGTGATTAGATTGATTTTTCAGTTGGAAAAAAGTTGCTCTTAAGAAGAAAAAAAGAAGAGGATGATAAAATTAGGTCACTTTGATGGTAATGTTGATATGGGGGTACTTAAATTTTGAAGAACTTCGTATATTCTTCTTAATTATCGATTGATATATCGCGTTAAGCACAAAGAATTCACTCTCAATTAGTAAAATTGTTTGTGAGTAATGTAATTTGGTTCAAAGTTTTTGCCATCTGTCAAGTTTTATCATGACTTCGATCGTTGTCTGGCGATAATGATATTAACAATCATGCGACAAACTGCAGATTTGGTGCGCAACGTAAGCCTTGTGGAAATTCTTCACTAGGCGTTTCAGTGAAACAGAAAGATTCCATCTTATTGTTGAAGTGGAGAAGCATTTTTTGACATTGCCAAGGAAGTGAAGAGACAGGTTTAAGTTTGTTCGTGGTAGACTTAAACTTGTAGCTTTTTCTTTGAATAGATGGAAGAAAATTCACCAATGGAGGTTGAGACTGGTGGAGACATTGAATTATTTGATCCACGAAAAGCATATTGTGCAACTAGTTTGCAGAATTGGGGCGAAGAGGAAGATGTGTTGGTGAATCCGGAGCATGAGGAACGTGCAAAGGAGGTTTTAAAAATTGATATGGCGGATCAGTTTGTAACTGATCAGGTGTTTAATACACGTGATGAAATGATTGCGTGGTGTCAAGATGTTGGGAGACAAAATCATATGATAGTTGTGTTTGCAAAGTCTGAGAAAGCAGTACCGGGAAGAAAGACAAGGATTACATTGGGTTGCGAAAGGGGTGGTGTGTTCCGTCACCATACAAAGAAAAACCAGGCTTTGCTTGAATTTCCGAATAGGACCTTAGCGCTAACGGTGAGGTCAAGAAAACACACCGGGACAAAGAAGTGTGGTTGTCCATTCACCCTTAAAGGAGTCTGGCAACCAGATGATAAATGGAAGGTTAAGGTAGAATGTGGAGAACACAACCATGCGTTAGAAAGCACCGTAGTTGGTCGCTCGTTCGCAGGTCGATTGAGGGACGACGAGAAGCAACTGCTGAAAGATATGATAAGAAGTGGCCTTGAGCCAAATGAAGTACTTACCACACTTAAGAAAACGAGCAAAGGTGCTAACAAGTCTACCATGAGAACCATCTACAATGCAAGGGCGCATTTGAGAATAACTGAAATGGAGGGGAGGTCTGAAATGCAGCAGGTTATGAAGCTTCTGGAAGAGTATCACTACGTGGAATGGCACATTAAGGATGAGGAAACTGACGAGGTGCAAGACATAATTTGGAGCCACCCAGATTCTATACAGTTGGCAAAGAGTTTTCCTTCAGTATTGATGATCAATTCCACGTACAGGACGAGTCGGTACCATATGCCTCTTTCCGAGATCATAAGGGTCTCGTCAACTGGTAAGACATTTACTGTTGCGTTTCTGTTTATGAAAGCAGAAATAAAAGAGCGCTACACATGGGCTTTGATCCAGTTGAAGGCGATATATGAACCCAATGCACTGCCTTCCGTATTTGTGACAAGTGGTGTTGATGCTCTGGTTAGTGCAATCAAAACCGTCTTCCCAAAAGCAGATCACATTCTTTGCACCTTCCAAATTTCAAGGACCATAATGGTTAGCTGCAAACACGAGTTCCACAACAACGAATACTCTGGCAGTTTCCTGAAGGATTTGGAAAACCTGATGCAGTCTGAGACTCCTGTTGCTTTTGATGAAGGATTTGCATCATTTGAGAGTAAATGGATCAACTACCCCACATGTGTTCAATATCTGCGGGACAATTGGTTAGGTCTGAAGGAGCACTTTGTCTCTGCTTAGACGAATAAGGTAAAGCATTTTGGTTACACAACCACAAAAACTATCGAGAGTGCACATGGGAAAACAAGTAGGATGCTTGGACCGTCACAAGGAACTTTTGTCTCATGCTGGACGGAAATCCACAGCTCTATCACCAATGAGATTACAACTGTGAAGGAATCCTTGGTAGATAGCTTAGTATCAGTGAAACCATCACATAATTTACCAATCTTGAAGGATTTGAAGAATGCTGTTTCTCATCTAGCATTAGATATGCTAGTAGCAGAGCGTTCTCGAGGTCAGTCCATTGACATCAATGGTTCATCTTGTGAGTGTTCCGTACGGTTTACTCATGGATTATCTTGTGCACATGAGATAAAACAATTTGAGCACGAGGGTCGATTGATTGCGTTATCTGATATTGACCCACACTGGAGAAAACTTGTAGCTGTGCCTGCTCCAATCATGCCTCGCAATCCAGATAACCTTCCGGAGTTTGATTTATTTAAACAGAAGTGGGAAATATCATCAGAGACAGAACGCCTTACAATGTTGAAAAAGCTGAAAGAGATTGTTACACCTCCAACATCAGTGCTTCAATCCCCATCAGCAAATGATTCCGTCACTACCTGATACAACCATCATAGTACCTATTCTGTGATTATACTGCAGATACGAATTTTATGGGATCATTGTCAGAAATGCTGTTAACAAGGATATTATTGTGACTGAGATTAACAAATGGATTTCTTGACTGTATGGGCATGCTGGAGTTTTAATATTGTATAGGATGTGATGCTTTTTTTTACCTAGGTTTGCCAGGCATCTTTACTCTAAGCCTATGTGTCTTTTTATTTTGTCATAAGTTCCGAATTTTGTTCTCATGTCCTTGAAGAGTTGTATGGTCTGCGACTTAAATTCATGTCTAAATAGATAATTTGGTATTTATATTGTATAAAAGACGGATCAGATGGTGTCTTGACTGGAAAATCTTGTTACTGAATGAGCAGGAAAGCATAACTTGATTGTGCTGGCAACTTTTGTTTTGTTTCTTTAACAGCATGTAGGTGATAAGAGATCAGTTCTTTTATGTGGATTTTTGCGGAGAAGTAAGTAATTGTGTAAAGCTAGATCTGAGACTTTCGATTCTTGGATCCCGAAAGTGGATCTAACTGCGTAATAATGTCTAACATGTGGTGGTAAGTGCGACCTAGATCTGTATAATTTTTATATCTGAATTGGTTTTTCTAGCAATTGGTAATCAACTGATAATTGAAATTTCGATATTTTTCACCTTAGGTTGGAATGGAGTGAGGTTGCCATTATTACAGGGCCCATGAGCTGAAAGTGTCTCCATCTATTGTTTGACCTCTACAAGGAAAGAAGCCGCACTTGTTGTGGTATCTTTCGTTTTCTGCACATCGATAAAAATGCCTGTAAATGGAGTTTGATTTATTTTCCAATTGATAATATCGTAAATAGATTTAAGTTAGTATTACACCTTGTAACTCATATTAAGTTAAAACATGCCTTTGTTATGGCATTATGATGAAATGAATTTCTTGGATCCGTAATCTGTTGGGAGGTTCTTTTTGTGGGAGCTACCTACATTAGACCATGCATCATCTAAGTAGGAGCAGTTAAATCTATATGCAGCCTTCTAATCTTGTTTTCATGCAGGCTAACTGCTTGACTTTCAGTACTTTTAGTGAGTGGCAGTTGGTTGGTGTTTCTTTTTTGCTTTGTTCTTGATTTATGCACTCTGATTATGCCTTATGTTTGACATCAAGTTTAGGTCCTCTAAAGTTTTCTTTAGTTTCTTGAATGTGGCTGCATCATTTCAGGGTTCCTTTGTAGCAAACATTTGGTACTTGGATTAGGTTTCCAAAGATCCTATAGGAAGTTAACAAATTTGCTGTTTGTTTTTTCATTATTTCTGTATTTCTCTTAAAGTTGTACTGCCGAAGAAGGGTTTACGGTTTTTGTTTACTGTCTTGGAGATGGTAAGAAAAGCTCCTCCAAGCCAAACAGCAAATTTATATTCACCCCAATAATTAAAAAAACAATGATCCTTTAGGCAATACCAGCTTGCACTGATTAAACAGAGCTATCAATAGTCAGAGAGTTCACTGAATAATTGAGCAGGTACAACAAAATATGGTCCACAAAGTTAAACTCTGTTTCTATTTTTCACTAAATGTCCCGAATCTTGAGTAGTTAGATTATTTAATGTGCGTTCCCAGTTTAGAGTACCACAGCACTTTACTAGTGTTACTAATAAATTTCATTTATGACATAGTGGAAAAAATTGTTGCTTATCTACGTGTCTGGGTCTTAGGTTTTTTGAAGATTTGTCGTGTTTTTGTTACTTGTCATGTCTGCATCGTGGGTGTCTATCTCAGCAAGGCTTCCAAGAAAAAAATCTCAGAAGTCACGTTAAAAGCATGGTCTAATTGTTAGGTTTAAACATAAATGAATGATCTACTTCTGTTATTATGAATAGAGAGCTAGGCTCACTTCATATTTCATCAGAGTAAAAGAAGAATTTTCTTTGTTTCAGCTGAAGTCATCTGAAATATGGCAACCAAGATTTCTCCCGTGTTCGTTACTGCTCTTTTCTTCTTTGCAATTGTTAACATGTCACGTAAGTTTCCAATAACTAGCTACTGGTCTATGTTGTTCTTTTGTTTTTATTATTTTATACTTGATCAATTTATTAGCTGGCAACCATGAAATCTAAATTTATCACCACAATGTGTTGCTAATCATTGTTTTATTTTGGCAACATTGCAGAGACGGCATTCGCTAAATGGAACATAACCAAAATCTCGTCATTAAGCGGAATCACTGGAGCAGAAATGTGTAGATCCGGGGACACATACGATGCCGTTGATTGTGGTCCAACAAGTGAATGCAAATGTTGTAATGAGTGGTGCGAAGATAAATGCAGCGGAATGAGTAGTTCAGTGGTTAAACAAAAGCGCACAAAGTTTATAAACTCCGAAGGCTATCCTACTACAAACTGTGAGTGTTGCTGCACTCCACCCGGTCAAATCTGCAAACCCGGCGACATACAGGATGTCTATTTATGCGGTCCAACACGTGAATGCAAATGCTGTATTGATTTGTGTGAAGATAAATGTAGGGGAATGGGTAGTTCAGTGGATTCTCAAAAGTGCACAAAGTTTATAAACTCGGAAGGTTATCCTACTACAACATGTGACTGCTGCTGCAAAGGTTACGCTGCCACCATCCCCACCACCTCCACCCTTAAGTTGTCCAGCGGAGATGGAAGTTCAAGTATCATTGGATGAGGCACTATCTCCATCGATCACTACCAACATCAAGTTCACTACCATTTGCAATAATGTAGTATTGTTAGGTTTTCGTATCAGTTTGCTGCTTTCTAGGGATGCAAGATTATTGCAGCTCATTTCGTATGTTTTAGTTTATGTACCTTGATGCTTGTTTTAGCCGTATTGTATTGTTCTTATGCTGGTTCATATCTGAATGGAATCTGCCATATCGTCCTTGTTTTTGTCGTTTATTTTTTATTTTTTTACCCGTTGCACTGATTTAACAGAGCTATAAAAAGCCCGGGAGTCCACTAAAATTATGCAACAGGTACAACAAAATATGATTCACACAATTAAACTTCGGTACACCTTTATTTTTCACTGTGTTCCAAGTCTTTTGAGTAGTTAGATCATTACATGTGCATTCTCAGTTTTAGCGTACCGCAGCACTTAAAAGTGTTCAGTAAAAGAAAAGGGTTCTTTAGGCCGTACCAGCTTGCATTGATTAAACAGAGCAAGCTGGCTTTCTAGAGAGTTCAGTATATTATGGAACAACAAAATATGGTCCACAGGATACCAAAAAATAAAGAACAAAAAAAAAAATCTGCATCTGTAGGGTTTAATTTTCACTAAATGACCCAACTCTTGTGTATATCCCAGGAATGATTCTCAAAAGAAAAGAAAAATCCAGAGTCTCGTGAAAAATGTGATTTATATCCATTTGATCTTAAGAACAACAAATAAGGGTGACCACAACATGATCTACTATTGCTATAAGTAGAGCTCACATTGCACAACCCAGAACCAAAAGAAATTTCATTGTTGCAGCTGAAATCATCTTATTAATTATGGCAACCAAGATTCCTACCGGGTCCTTCACTGTTCTTCTCTTCTTTGCAATTGTTAACATGTCAAGTAAGTTTCTACTAACTAGCTACTTGTTCTTGTTTTCTTTTCTCCGCTTAATCAAAAACTATAGTCCCAGAGTATTATTGCTATTGCTAATTATAGTTTTATTTTGACAACTTTGCAGAGACGGCAACCGCTAAATGGGATATAACCGAAATCGTAACGCTGAGTGGAATTACCGGAGCAGAAATATGCAAGTCCGGTGACATATACAATGTTGTTCTATGTGGTCCGACACATAATTGCGGATGCTGTACAAATTGGTGTAATGGTAAATGTCGTGGAATGGGTAGTTCAATGATAAATCAAAAGTGCACACCATTTATAAACGCTCAAGGTTATCCTACTTTAACATGTGAGTGTTGCTGCAAAAATATGTCGCCTCCTCCCCCATCACCACCACCTCCATCACCAACCCCTCCTCCCCCATCACCACCACCACCACCTCCCCAACCCTTTTGTTGTCCGGCAGAGATGGAAGTTCAAGTATCACCGGATCAAGCACCGTGCAAGTACACTCTGTTAACACAACGTGACTCCATGTCATACACGGCAGTCCTGTATATTTGAAAATCCTTGTATATTAGGAAATTGTGTTTATTTAGGAAAGATAGTATCTTAACCCTCAAGTTAGTTGTGCATACATATATGCATTGAGTCTCTGTATATCGTATAAGTTGAAATCAATAATATACAAAGTCTTGTTTGAAGTGGTTCTGTCTCTTCTGTCTCTGTTTCAGTAGTTCTAGCTTGGTATCAGTAGGTTAGCCGATCCTATTCATTTATGACAGACTCATCAACCATCTCTTCTACAACCTCTTCTACAGTCTCTGCTATGATTAACTCTACCATGTCTTCAATGCAGTCTTCTATGATGTCTTCTTTTCAGTTTTCTCAACCACATCACATGATCACTGTAAAACTAGATGACACCAATTACTCCTTATGGCGTGCTCAATTTCTTCCTTATCTTCAGGGACATGACTTGGATGGTTATGTCACTGGTACAACTCCATGCCCTCCACCAACTCTTGCTGCTGATCTCCCAAACCCTGCCTATCTTTCCTGGAGAAAACAGGATAAACTCTTAGTTAGTTGGCTGTTTTCTTCTCTTACCCCGGCTGCTTTTCGTCATGTACATCGATTAACAACGTCTAAAGAAATCTGGTTGTCTCTGGAATCTCTTTATGGCTCTAAATCTGATGCTCAAGTTCATCATCTTCACTGTGAACTACGAGAATTACGGAAAGGTTCCCAAACTATGCGCCAGTACATAGACCGTGCTCGTGATCTTGTGGACATCTTAGCAGCAGCAGATACCATTGTCACAGACAAAGAGTTTCGTCACTGTCTCTTAGCTGGCTTGGACAGTACCTATGATGCTATTGTCACATCATTAACCACAACGATGAGTTCGCTGTCTGTTGAAGATTTTCTCACTTTTCTCCTGACGTTTGAACTACGTATTGATCAACAGACAAAGCTTTCCAACTCTCAACCAGTTGCTAATCTCGCTGCCCAGAATCGACAATCCTCGTATAATTCTTTTTCATCATCTGGATCATCTTCAGCACCCAACTCTCAGTTATCTTCTTTTCGTCCTACTGGTAACAACAGAAATCAGAATCAACATGGGCCTGTTTCATCTCATCCTGTTTGTTTTCAGAATCAACGTGGGCCTGCTTCACCTGACAATCAACGTGGGCCTATGAACTCTGATACTTCTTCTACTCGCTGTCAACTTTGTGGGCGTAAAAATCATGAGGCCCAAGACTGCTGGAACCGTTATGACAAGAGTTTTCGACCACCTAGGCGTCAACCACCATCCTCTGCACCTCGGGATTATGCTGCTTATGGACCTGGGTTTTCATCATCACCTTCTTGGACGCCTGACAGTGGCGCTACAGATCACATTACCAATGATTTCTCTCGTCTTCAATTTCCTACTGAGTATACTGGTCCTGATCAAATTCAGATGGGTAATGGTTCTTCTATACCAATTTCTAATGTTGGTTCCTCTATTTTAGGGACTCCCAACCGTAAGTTTCAGCTTCGTAATGTCCTCTTTGCACCCAAAATCTCTCATAATCTCTTATCTGTTTCTTGTTTCACTACTGATAATAATGTCTTATTTGAATTTCATCCAAATTTTTGTCTTGTGAAGGATCGATGTACCGGGAAGGTTCTTCTTCGCGGCATTAGGAAGAGTGGTCTCTATCAACTTGATGTTTCATCTCCAATTCCTCAGGCTTACATAGGAGAACGTGCTAGTTTACAAGCCTGGCATGCTAGAATGGGTCATCCAATGATGCGCACCGTTCGCAAAGTTATTTCTCAGTTTTCTCTTCCAGTTTCAAATCAAACTATCAGTTTTTGTTCTTTTTGTCATGAGCATAGAAGTCATAAACTACCCTTTCAATCCAGTACAACAGTTTATTTGAATCCATTAGATTTAATTCTCTCCGATGTGTGGGGACCCTCTCATATTTTATCTAATGAAGGATATAAATATTATATTATATTCATTGATGCGTATAGTCGTTTTACTTGGATGTTTCCTATGTCTCAAAAATATGATGTTTTCTCTATATTTTTCTTATTTCAAAAGCATGTTGAAAATCTTTTTAGTCAAAAGATAAAAATATTTCAATCTGATAATGCTGCTGAATATCGCAAACTCACTCCACGTCTCCAAGAACTTGGAATTTTTCATCGTTTTTCATGTCCACACACTTATGAACAAAATGGTTTGGTTGAACGTCGTCATCGTCATATTCGTGAAACTGGTCTTACTATTCTTAACATGGCCTCTATGCCGTCTTCATATTGGTATGACTCCTTTTACACTGTCTGTTAGTTGATGAATCGTGTCCCTTCGACTTCTGTTAATAATTCTTCTCCATATGAAGCTCTTTTTGGTATTCCGCCTGATTACACTTCTCTTCGTGTATTTGGATGTCTATGTTATCCTCACTTGCGTCCGTATAGGTCTCATAAGATGGACGCTTTGTCTTCTCCCTGTGTTTTTATTGGCTATAGTCCCTCTCATAAGGGTTATAAGTGTCTTCATATTCCTACGGGTCGAATATACATCAGTCGACATGTTGTTTTTGATGAGACTACCTTTCCCTTTGCATCCGCGTCATCACCTTCGCCGTCGTCGACTCCTTCACAGGTAACTCTTCCCTTGCCTGTTATTCACAATATTGCGCCGTCATCAGTATCTATCAATCATGAAACGTCTCCAGCTAATCATGATCCGCCAACAACTTTTTCTCGTCAACCACCTGTTGTTCCTTCACAACCGACAACATCCTTCTCTAATCATCAGCCGTCATTTGCTGCCTCTCATCATCATCCGTCACCTGCCTTCTCTAATCATCAACCACCAGTCTCTGTCTCTAATCATCAGCCGTCACCTGTCGTTATTATTCCGTCGCTTCCATCACTCTCTGACGTTTGTCAGCTACAATTGCCGAAAACACCTTATGATGTATATTCAGTGTCCCCTGTTCCTGATTCTTCCGACTCTCAGTTGTTGTTGCCGACTTCTTCTGCTGCACCAAACATAATTCAGACGTCTACTTCTGTTGTTACGTCTGTAACTTCCACAGATCCTTCTCCTGTCACACACCGATGACTTCAAGAGCTAGAGATGGTATTTTAAGACCAAATTCACGCTATGCTCTCATCTGTGATTCAGTTCTTGAACCGTCTTGTATTTCTCAAGCTCATAAGGACCCTGAATGGCGTACATCATCCGACGATGAGGTCAATGCATTACTCCGAAATGGTACTTGGTCCTTAGTCCCATATCATCCTTCTATGAATGTTATTGGTTGTAAGTGGGTTTTTCGAATCAAGCGTAATCCAAATGGTACCATTGCACGTCGTAAGTCTCGTCTAGTTTCCAAAGGATACAATCAACAAGAAGGAATTGATTACTCTGAAACGTTTAGTCCGGTTGTTAAACCATGCACTATACGCATTATTCTTACATTGGCTTTGTCCTCCAATTGGCCCATTCATCAACTTGATGTGCAGAATGCTTTTCTTCATGGAGAACTTCAAGAGGAAGTCTATATGAAAAAACCTCCAGGTTATGTTGATTCTCGTTTTCCTACACATGTTTGCAAATTACATCGTTCTCTTTATGGACTTAAACAGGCTCCTCGTGCGTGGTATCACAGACTTAGCAATTTTTTGTTGCAAATCGGTTTTGTTACTTCCAAGTGTGATTTGTCCTTGTTTATTTATATTGGGACTCATGGTGTGATCTATTTGTTGGTGTATGTGGATGATATCATTGTCACTGGCTCTAGTACTACAGGTATTACCTCTATTCTCTCTCGTTTGCAGCAAGAATTTGCAATTAAAGATCTTGGTCAATTATCCTATTTTCTTGGGATTGAGGCAATTCGTACTTCTTCGGGGCTCTTTCTCT
The DNA here is from genome assembly GCF_003573695.1 of Papaver somniferum. Classification (NCBI taxonomy): domain Eukaryota; kingdom Viridiplantae; phylum Streptophyta; class Magnoliopsida; order Ranunculales; family Papaveraceae; genus Papaver; species Papaver somniferum. The sequence goes on along the minus strand of NW_020618825.1, from coordinate 19,218,757 downwards.
CGCAAAAACATTATGCTCAAGATCTTCTTATTCGAGTCAAAATGGATGGCGTCAAACCAACTACTACTCCGCTGAGCACTTCTGGTGATGTTTCTTCTGATCGTAGTACTTTATTAACGGATGCTACTGAATATCGTAGCATTGTTGGAGCTTTGCAATATTTAACTTTTACTCGTCCGGATCTTGCGTTTGCTGTCAATAAGGTTTGTCAATTTATGCATGCTCCTACATAGTTTCACTGGGGATTAGTCAAACGGATTCTTCGTTACCTCAAGCACACAAGTACGTTTGGTATACTACTTAAGCCATCCCCTTCTCTACAACTATTTTTCAGTTCATATACTGATTCTGATTGGGATGATTCTCTTGATGATCGTCGTTCTACAAGTGGATATTGTGTTTATTTGGGTGGTAACATTATTTCTTGGAGTGCTCGTAAACAAAAGATTGTTTCTCGTTCTAGTACTGAAGCTGAATATCGAGGACTTGCTATTGCTACTGCCGAAATTATGTGGATTCGGTCACTTATTTCTGAGCTTCGTATATCCACACGCTCTCCTCCCATATTATGGTGTGATAATCTTGGTGCAACTTATCTCACAGTTAATCCTATATTTCATGCTCGGACGAAACATATAGAAATTGATTATCACTTTGTTCGTGATCAAGTAGCTTCCAAGCTTCTTGATATCCGATTTATATCCTCTAAAGATCAAATTGCGGACATATTTACAAAACCACTTTCCAATGATCGGTTTTCTCTTTTAAGGTTCAAGCTTACGGTTCAAGATAACCCGTTACGCTTGTGGGAGGGTGTTAACACAACGTGACTCCATGTCATACACGACAGTCCTGTATATTTGGAAATCCCTGTATATTAGGAAATTTTGTTTATTTAGGAAAGATAGTATCTTAACCCTCAAGTTAGTTGTGCATATATATATATGCATTGAGTCTCTGTATATCGTATAAGTTGAAATCAATAATATACAAAGTCTTGTTTGAAGTGGTTCTGTCTCTTCTGTCTCTGTTTCAGTAGTTCTAGCTCACTCTATCTCCATCGATCACTACCAACATCAACGAATACTAATTCATTACTAATAATGTAATACTGTTTCATTTTGTTATCAGTTTCTTTCAAAGGATGCAAGAACGACAGCTCGTTGCGTACGTTCTAGTTTCTGTAATCATGGTGCTTGTTTTAGCTGTATTGTAGTGTTCATATCTGAATGTGATATCATGAGATCCACTTTTTCCCTTTACCTTCTAGGCGACAATCATATCCATAGGAAATCTTATCTTATCACATGCTGCTATAGTGCTATTGATTTTTAACCACAAGTGCCAAATCATTTACTAAACCACGACTGACCACAATTTGAAAATGTTAAAAGATATTATCATGATCTCTTGGGATATATATCTTCCTCTACATGGCATATGTATCTTTGTGTATATTTGTTTATTTCTTTCCGTGTCATGGGTATCTTGTTTCCTTGTTTATCTTTGTTTCTTATATATAAGAACCAATATATTGTAACTCTTGTTATCATGTTGAATACAACCCTAATATTCAGAACATACATGCCACAAAAATCTTTGTCATGGCATCAGATCCTGGCAAGATCTAAACAACCCGTCTTCCGCTGCAACAACAACAACAACAATAACAAAATCGATCCCTTCTTTGTGCAGCATCTAGTTCTGTCTCATCTGTGTTTAAATCGTAAAAATCAAACCCTAGAATCCTATATCCTTTTATTTTATCATCCAATATGTCGCGTGAAGATTATCAACCTATAACCGTAAAGTTCGGTGGAACAAACTACAACCATTGGTCCTTGATGATGAAAAGCTTTCTCAAAGGAAAAGCTACGTGGAAATACATTGATGGGAAAGCCAAGAAGCCTGCAGCTGCAAGTGGTGTTTTTATTGGCGAGAAAGGAAAAGAAGTTTTGGGAGAAAATGCTGACAGCTGGGAGGTCAACAATCACAAGATATTGACTTGGATAAGCAACACAGTAATAACCTCCATAAGCATGCAACTCACAGTTTTTGAAACTGCCAAAGATGCATGGGATTTTATCTCAAAAAGGTATATCCAAATCAACTTTTCTCAACGTTACAAACTAGAACAAGATATCTGATCTATGAAACAACAAATGGATCAATCAGTCTCAGACTTCCATTTTGAGATGTCAATTATATGGAATCAGCTAACATTAATGGAACCCAATTGGACTGTCGATATTGAGCTATGACAGAAGTATAGAGAAGAGTCACGGCTGGTTCAAATCCTAATGGCATTAAGAGATGATTTTGAGACTGTAAGAGCTTCAATCCTTCATCGATCACCTCTCCTAACTGTTGAAGCTGCATTATCTGAACTTATTACTAAAGAAACTCGAAAAAGAATCAAGCCTGAATTACCTACTGTGTTTGCAGTTCCTTCACATGCAAGTTTTAATAATCATTTCAACCCTCAGAAAAATCATCGTGACATGTCACAAACTCAGTGCTACAACTACAAGAAACCTGGTCACTTGGCCAAGAATTGCACCTTGACACCAACACAGAGTGTGTCACAAACATCAACTTCTCAAGATTCAACCTACCACGGATCAAGTTTTCAAATCTAGTGCAACTACTGCAAAGATCCTGGTCATACAGTAGGAAACTGTACGTCTCCATCCTCCAGAAACATGAGAGAATGTAGAAGGCTAAATGGAACTGGATACACACCTGCACCATCCATTCTTGCAGCACCAGCATTAGAAAGGAACCATGACTCACCAGCACCCACACTAAACAGTCTTGCTGATATCCAGGAAATGCTCAAGCAAGCACTTTCAATTGGTAGCAATAACTCTACAACATCCTTCGCATTCTCAGTTCCCACATGTAGCTTTTCAAATGGTTGGTTTCTTGACTCAAGTTCCTCTAATCATATGACATTCAATTCTAGCATATTTGAAAACAAGCATCTTATTGTTACACCTAAAATCCAAACTGCAGATGGATCTGAAATAGCTGCTAGTCATATTGGTCAAGTTAAAGTCTCAGACAAGATACATATATCTGATGTATTACTTGTTCCAAAGATCAAACTGAATCTTATATCAATAAGACAACTATGTAATCAGGGGTTTAACTTTTACTTCTTCTCATTTGGTTGTGTGATACAGGATCCCAAGACAGAGAAGCTTGTTGGGATAAGTCGTAGAGTTGTGAGACTATATCTTCTCGAAACACTCATTGTTCCCAAACAGTTAAAGAATGAAGTTGTTGTAACTTCAAACTCCCTACCTTCAACTGTGTCTCCTTTTATGTCTTTGCATTCTAAGTTAGGCCACGTCTCTTTCTCTCGTCTTACTTATATGATTAATAAAGAACTATTAGGAACAACTCAGGTTGATAAAGAACCTCATTGCATTTCTTGTAAGTTGGGAAAACAACCTGCATTTTCTTTCAATAACAGTATTACTCATTCTGTCGAACCCTTTGATCTCGTTCATTCAGATATGTGGGGAAAGTCTCCCATTTCCTCTAAGGGAGGAGCTTTATATTATGTTATTTTCATTGATGATTTCTCTCGTTTCACATGGATATATCTTTTCAGTTCTAAGACAGAATTTTTGAAAATATACACAGATTTCTCTAGAATGGTCAAAACTCTATTTGGAAAATCCATCAAAACCTTTCGTGTTGATCAAGGAGGAGAATACATATCAACTCCTTTCAAGTATTTTCTTAAAACAGGAGGTACTCTTCTTCAGTTATCTTGTACTGAAACTCCAGAACAAAACGGTATAGCAGAAAGAAAACATCGTAACATCATAGAGACATCTAGAACACAACTCCTATCAGCATCTGTTTCTTCCAATTTTTGGGGTGAGTCAGTTCTAACTGCTGTCTATAAAATAAACTGTATTCCATCTATAGTCACAAAAGGAATATATCCATATAAACGTCTCTATAACAAGAAACCTAATTACTCTGAGCTTCGTGTTTTTGGTTCAACATGTTTTGTTCTTGTCACAGAATGAGAACGAACAAAACTCAGCATAAAGAATGCTATCTGTGTGTTTCTAGGTTATGGTATTGAACAAAAGGTTTATCGCTGTTATGATCTAGAGAGTCGACGATTACGTATTTCTCGACATGTTACCTTTTTGGTCTCTCCCTAGTAGTAAGTCATCCAGTCTAGAACAGTTTTCATATATAGATCCTTTTGAGGATATGTCTCTACCTAGTTCTCAAATAGCAACTATTCCTTCCATCACCACAGAAATCACTCCTCTTGAAAGTCTCGAAACTACACATGATAACTTTATGGACAATCCTGACACTGCTTCTCACGAAGGGGATCCTGTGACTGAGAATGATGATTTACCACCACGCAATCGTCGACCACCAGCCAGGTTTGCATATTATCATTGCTCTTTATCATCCATTCTATCTTTACATGAACCAAAGTCTTACAAGGAGGCATTGTTAGAGAATTTCTCGGTCGAACTCGCATGCGTTGCTATCTCAAGCAGGTTTGTCAATGTTAGTGATCAAAATTATAAATATTGATTTCTAGTCTTCTATAGCTAAGGTCTGTGACTAGGATAAAAAGTGTAGTTGAGCTCAAGAACTCCATGGAAATCATCATACAAGACAAAGGACTACTCAAGGAACTGGTGGATCTTCATCGACTAAAAGATATGTGGAGACTTGAACTTATCTATCACTCAAAAGTCTACTTATCTCCTATCTTGAGACAAAAGTCGTTTTTCTATATAGACTAAGGTATTTCGAGTCGAGTTTACCTCGCCTATCTATTTCTCGAAATATGTGTTGGTAAATCTTTCGCTTTAGCCAAGTTCATCTTTACCTAGTGACGAAAGTCATGTTATGTTTCAATCACTTTGAAAATTTCTCTGACGAGAAATGGTTTGTGAATAACAACTATATAACGTCCTCTGAGAATGTTTCAATGATTGAAATGAGAGTTTAGATTATATAACCATTTGGAGGATATGAGTATCATTGTGGAGACACATATATGTATAAGTCCTTATTGCGTGAACTGAAGTTTGCGAACTTTGTTGATCAAGTGAACCGGAGTAGTGCGTGAGCTAAGTCCGCGAACCGGCGAAGTTCTCAAACCCGAGAATCTCTGCTGGAGTTTGTGAACTCCATTCGGGAACTTAAGCCCGCGAACCCAGTCCGCGAACTTGAGTAGGTTATGTCTAAAAACGATGTTTAGTGAACTTATCTTTGTAAACTAAGGAATGAAATTGCAAACCGTGGGTATAGAGTTCATGAACCGATTCATGTGAACCAAATCGTTTTTGCTTCAATTGTGTCTTGTGTAGTACATAAGATTTCCTTGCAATTGAACAACTATCTAACTAGTTCATTTGAGTCATTTGAACTAGTTATGGTGAAGAAGAATATGGTTGATATGAAAGTGATCATATGGCTAACCATTTGGTTAACTATTATTGAACCAACTAATGTACAAGTTTGGGTACGGTTACACAAGACCAGGAACGTGCATTTCATTTGTGTATAACAAGATATGTTTTCGATATAATGGTTGATAAATATTAGCTTGAATCTAATCAGGTTTTCATCTAATGGTGAATATTGAATGCTTTGTTACTAAGCTAACATTGATTGCAAACCCTGATTTGAAAGAAAATATAAGGGAGAACTCTAGCAACTAGGAAACCTAATCCCCACACATTCTGTGTGATACTAGTTGTGCTAAGCTAGAGTCGATTCTCCTTTAACCTTTGGTTTCTTCTTCTAAACCATGTTAACGACTTAAAGACTTCATTGGGAATGTGAAGCCAGACCGATACTACTTTTCTTGTAGTTGTGTGATTTGATCTTGTTGTATCTATCGTACGAGTACAATTGTAATAATTGGTTTGAGACTTTTATCTATGATAGGCAAGATAAAAAGTAATCACAAACATCTTTGTCTCATCATTTATGATTCCACAATATCTTTTTTCGCTGCGTCTATTAAGACTATTGTGAGGTGATTGATAATACTAGGCTGTTCTTCGGGAATATAAGACCGGTTTATCAATTAGTTCATGTTCACCTTGATTTATCAAAATACGAAACAAAAATCATGGGTATATTCGTGGGATACGGATTTATCTATTATCATAGACTTTTCTGTATGATACATATTTGTTTATTAAAGTCTTCGACTTTGGGTCGTAGCAACTCTTAGTTGTGGGTGAGATAAGCTAAGGGAATCAAGTATGTAGCATCCTGCTGGGATCAGAGACGTAGGAGCACAATTGTACCTTGGATCAGTGTGAGATTTGTTGGGGTTCAACTACAGTCCAGACCGAAGTTAATTTGGGGTAGGCTAGTGTCTATAGCGGTTTAATACAGTGTGTGTTCAATCTGGACTAGGTCCCGGGGTTTTTCTGCATTTGTGATTTCCTCGTTAACAAAATTATGGTGTCTGTGTTATTTATTTTCCACATTATATTTTGTTATATAATTGAAATATCAAAGGTTGTGCGTTGTTCAATCAATTAGAATATCCGACCTTTCGGTTATTGATTTAAATTGATTGACACTTGAATATTGGTCTTTGGTACCATCCAAGTTATCTCTCTAGTATTTGCTAAAGACTCGCAGATTTTTATTTGCTTGAGTATATCAAATCGAGAGATTGAGATATAAACTCTTTGATATACTTTTTATGTAGATTGAGTCTGACTGTCTAGTTGATTCTCTATAAAGTATATTGGAGTTTGTCCATACAGATTGCTAAGAGAAATATTAGGTGTGGATGTTGTATCCCCGCTTTTTTATGTATCTATAGTTCCAGTCTGGCAAACTTCTACGGGAGAAGAACTGGTTGCATACAAGGAAGATGGTACTTGGGATATGGTTGATTTACCACCAGGAAAGTCTGTTATTGGAATTAAATGGGTATACAAAATCAAAACTGATTCAGAAGGAAAGATAGTTCGATACAAATCCCGCTTAGTTGCTCAAGGGTACACTCAAGAATACGGTGTGTATTATGAAGAAACATTTGCTCATGTTGCTCGTATGACTACAGTTCGTACTCTCCTTGTTGTTTTTACTGCTCAAACTGGGATCTACATCAAATGGATGTCAAGAACGCCTTTCTTCATGGATATTTTCAAGAAGAAGTATATATGAGACCTCCACCTGGAATGCCTCACTCTCCAAATCAAGTGTGCAAGCTTCATAAACCTTTGTATGGACTTAAACAAGCACCTCGTGCTTGGTTTGAGAAGATTTCCAATGCCATACTACAGTACGGATTCATACAAAGTGCGTATGATTCAACTATGTTTACTCGATCAACTAAGAAGGGTATGGTTATTCTACTCTTATACGTAGATGATATGGTTATCACAGGTGATGATATAGTAGGCATTACTTCTCTTAAATCCCATCTCAGTTCATGCTTCGAAATGAAAGACCTGGGTCCTTTACGATACTTTCTTGGTATAGAAGTTGATAATCCATCTGATGGCTGTTTTATTTCACAAGTAAAGTATGCCTCTGATATTTTACAACGAGCTAGATTAACAGATAACAAAACTGCAAATACACCTCTTGAACTAAATAGCAAGATCAATCCTTTTGATAGAAAAATCCTGTCCAATCCTACATTGTATCGACAACTTGTGGGGAGTCTTAATTACTTGACTATCACACAACCAGACATCAACCATGTAGTTCATATAGTTAGTCAATTTATGTCAGCTCCAAGATCCACCCATTATGCAGCAGTGATCAGGATCTTACGTTATATCAAAGGCACTTTGTATCAAGGTATTAAAATTTCATCTACCTCTGATCTTTGTCTTCTTACATATTCAGAATCAGACTGGGCTGGTGACATCACAGATAGACGATCAACTACAGGATATTGCTTATTTCTTGGTAATTTCTTAATCTCTTGGGGTAGTAAGAAACAAACTGTAGTTTCTCGTTCTAGTGCTGAAGCGGAGTATCGATCTCTTGCACACTCAAACTATGAGATTTTTTGGATGAGATGTCTTCTTGAAGATATGGGAGTTCACCTATCAAAACCAACTCCACTGTATTTTGACGACAAGGATGCTATTCACATTGCTCATAATGATGTTTTCCATGAACGTACAAAGAACATTGAGATTAACTATCACTTTGTACGTCATCATTTCAAGAAACAGACTATCGACTTACCTTTTGTTCCTTCAGTGATGCAACTTGCTGATCTTTTCACCAAAATACTGCCTTCAGTGCGGCTCGAGTTTTTTGCTTCCAAACTCAACATGTGTTCTTCCCCACCTTGAGTTTGAGGGGGTGTGTTAAAAGATATTATCCTAATCTCTTGGGATATATATATCTTCCTCTAAATGGCATGTATATCTTTGTATATCTTTGTTTATTTCTTTCCCTGTCATGTATATCTTGTTTCCTTGTTTATATCTGTTTCTTGTATATAAGAACAGATGTATTGTAACTCTTGTTGTCATGTTGAATACAACCCTAATATTCAGAACATACATGTCATGACAATCTTCCAAAATTCGAATTAATAATATGATTTCAGGTGATTTTCCTTTGTTGTGGTTAAAAGATGAACAAAGATCTCTACCTAGAGATTTTGGCCCCACCAGAGAGTACTTCGACCAATAAGAATATTTTGTTTTTTCACACCACCAATATTTCATCCAATAACACCACCGAACTTACTTTACTACGTATTTTCTTTTCCTATATTTCGTCCTTTTTGTTAAAAGCTTCTGTGTAAACTCTAATTGCCGTTTCCTCTCTCTTTACCGCCTCTTTACCTCTACCTGTTTTCTTTCTTCTCTGTTCTACCTGTTGATTTATTTCTTCTCCATTATATATATAATGTTATCCAATTCAAAGCATAAAGATGTTGGTTTCTTTTACTCATGGAGATTCTGCAGTGCGGTATGCTGAAGGGCTTGGTCAGAGTTTTCCAAGCCGAACAATACATAGATTAGAGTTTGGTCCTTTTCTCTATTCTATTTTGATCATTGATTTTTTTTTTTTTTCTGAGTTACGGGTTTGTTTAGGTTTTTTTTTTCTAATTAATTTGTGAAGTTTAATTTTGCAGGCACAATTTGTGAAGTTTAATTTTGCAGGAACAATTTGTGAAGAAAACCCTAATAGGTAAGAAGCATTACGTTTGGATTTTGAGTTTGTAGCCAAAGAATAATGATGAATAACATACCTTCCAATTTCAAGAAAATGGATAAACCGAAAGGGTTTTTTTTCTTCCTTATTGCTAATCTTTATCTTTATAATTGTGCTAATACCACTAATAATTATTTGGGTTAAGCCCAGGTGATTTTTGAATTTTACAATTGATATGTTACAGTCAACAAAGATGCATGGAGAATTTTTTGGATTAATGAGGTTAGTCTCTTTTGTCATATATTTTTCCTATGCGATGTGGGTAGGGGTTGTTCATTCAGGATGATGTTTCATTATGGGTTTTGTTCATAATTTATGAATCACAGTGTAAATACTTATCAAAATGGATGTGAGTATCATGTGGAAAGTGACTCTTCTCTTACTCTAATCACTGTATAATTTTGCGCACTACTAATGTCACAAACTAGGGGATGCTCATTGGGTATTGGTTTGGCGGTTTAAAGCGTGCGACGTACACTACGCCCGTTATAAGAAAGTGTCATAAGGATTAGGCGGTTAGTAAATATAGAGAGTAATGGTGAAAAGCTTTCTTTTATGACGCATAAATTCCAGGCGTTACCGGATACCACCTCCTCCCATTTACTCACCCGTTTTCCATTTCTTAATGAGACCAGAGTACATTTCACTTCGACTTGTATAAATAGGCATTACTTGTTTCTACCGAAAACAAGTTTTGGTCAGGAGCATACAACACTCAGAAATCACCTGTTAGCTTTACCATCTGTTAGCTTACGCTTTCAGATACAATTCAAAACAACTACTCTTCCAGAATCAACTATTCTGGTCTCAACACTCTCTTGGCTTCCCTCCCCAAAACCAACCTTTCTCCTCCACTTTGTGACCGAAGCGAGCCTGGAATGGCCATTTCTTGGTTTAGGCCGGACTTGTACAAATTGAACTCTCGAACCTAAAGTACTCCCTTGCAGTACATTATTTAGGGTTTAGACTTGTTTCTCACCCACATCACACGAAATTACCGAAACCAGCAGAAACTGTTTTCACCCTCAAACAATTGGAGAACACAGTGGGAGATCAATCTCTCAGTTGCAATATCTATTTCCAAATTTCCGATATCACCTTTCACTTCCAACATGGTGGAACTCAGATCCGGATCAGCTGCCGAGAACACCATCGCAGAATATGTCCCTGGTGTTAACGCTACTTCCAACAGTATCACTACGCCACCTACTGATCCCAGTAACACCGAAAGAACTCCTTCAGGTGTAACACCGCCGATCACCAGGGCCAGAGCCGCTGCCGCCTCTAATGCCCCTGCGCAACTTGTTAATCCTGGCAGTACTGAAAGCGCTCCTTCAGGTGTTACGCCACCAGTCACCAGGGCCAGAGCTGCCTCTACCGCTCCTAACGCTTCGTCAAACATGGCACCTCCAACCGCCACTAAGACTCCAACTACCCCAGCAACAGGACGAGAAATCGGAGGAACCAGAGGAAGCCGACCCAATATCACCATCGCTGATTTGATAGAACGACAGGAGGTTCTCGCTAGAGCCCAGACGGATATGGTTTCGACACAGAAATAAGTACTCGTCTTTCTCAAAGCCCTGACACAGCGGCTGCCGCGTGAGTCACGCCCTCCAGAGTCGACTAGAAACGCCTCCAACACCCCCGACGCTAGGACCTCGGCGGAACGCGTCTCCGCGGACGAGGAGATTCATGCCAGAACCCCATTGGAAAGAAGTCAGCCGTCCAATTTTGTCACACGAGAGGATCCAGAATAACTTCTCCGGAATCGAATCAAGAATGATGAAATAGACATGCATCAGCATCAACCTCCTTACCCACCTGAACTACAAAGAATTCCTCTTCCAAGAGGATACTCCTCTCCTCAATTTACCGTGTACGATGGCACCATAAATTCACGTGAGCATGTATCTCGTTTCTTGGAGTCCCTAGAAGAACATGAATATAATCATGTTCTTCGTCTGAGGGAGTTTTCGAAATCGCTTACCGGAAGAGCGTACACATGGTACAACAGCATCGCGCCAAACAACATCCCCAACTAGGGTGGCATGGTTACCACATTTTACAAGAAGTACTTCTTTGTGTCTGAACAAGTTACCTTCTCGGACCTATGAAGGATGTACCAACGGGACAACGAACATCCAAATGATTTTGTTAAGAGATTCAGGGTTCAAGCACTAGACATTCATGACCCAAACGTGACCGAGCAACATTTGGTGAATTCATGCATCAATGGTATAGCTCCCATTTACCCCGCCTTGCTGGAGAACCTGCGTTTCCAGAAATTCTCTGATATCCATGAGGATTCCAGCCGATCAGCAACGAAAACACCAACATTATTAGAAAGATCTAGACCATACGCGAAACTCGCGGGAATATATGTATCATCAACAATCAGTACAACACTGGTCCTTCCTCGGTGAGCGTAATAAACGAAAGAGGAAAAAGGAAGACCCCAGCTGCAGACCAGCAGCCTAAACGCGAAGTACCAGCACGACGAGAAACTTCGCCAGCAAGGCCGACGCTAAAGCTCCCATGCGTCATCACGAAGCTGAAGGAAATACCCTGGATTTCCCGTTTCCCATTGAGGAGGTGATAGATCTCTTAGAAGCATGGATTCAAGATGATGTTATCAGACTACCATCTCCCATATGCCCACCGACTGAGGCCGAGATGGCAAACCCCAAATACTTCCACTACCACAGATTTGTTTACCACCCAACCAGTGATTGCAACAGACTGAAGCATATCTTCAAAGAAAAAATAGAAGCAGGGTAACTTCAACTAGGAAACTAGGTAGTACATCGAGACCCACTTTCGGTGAGGAATTGTGGAGTCTCTGGGAACTCCTTGCACTAGACTGTGCGATCCATGATGAAGCACGTATGCGAAATTCTCTACCTTTCCAAGGTGCATCGCCAAGATATCTTCACGGCTCTCAATCATGTCGTGTCGGGCAAACGTCTTTTCCCCTCCACGGAAGCCACGCCAAGAAAACAAGCTCTCTCAGCGAGCGGAATCGAAAAGGACAACTGGGGACTGCTGACCACGTCCTATTTAAGAGGTATTGAATTCGACAACACGCTAATCGACACGGCCTCTGACTTCAACATTGCTACTTTCAAGACTCTGAAAACTGCGGAATTTACGAAACAAGAGGCTACCCATTCCCCATTCGTGATTAAGAACCCTGGAGGGGAAGTCTTAAACACGCACGACTACATCAACCTCGAGATCAGGATGGGAGACGCTATAACGCATAACATATTCCACATTGTCAAAGAACTGGGTTACGACATGATATTGGGGCACTTGTGGGTACTCGACAACAAGGCGAAATTGGGAACATCCCCTCTACCGATGTCAACGCCCGAAAGAATCTCCAACAAACCGTCCCACTTGCAACCGAATTGGTGAGTTACCGATAGAACCCGGACACCTGGAGATGACCTGTTGGCGCTAACTCATAGATTCCAAACGCAAGTAAGTTTGGCCGAACGATCTTATCTATAACCAGTCATTTATTTCCATATTCCGTCATGGGGACTCAGCGCGATTACTGGCGCGGATGCTGTCAAAAGATATGAGTGGGGTGCTGGGCCATTCAAACGCTTTGCAAAGAATTTGTAAGCTGCCATCGAAACTGACGAGACCAAGATTCAAACGGTTACACAACACCCGAACTCTTTTCAAATAGGAGATATGGTGGTCAAAGTGAACTCGTTTAAAGTTGGGTAGATGACGGAAAAGATAGTTGTTCGGACCGATTCACCCAAGGAAAAAGAAGACGAGCCATATCTGGTGGCAGACGTCCTTTTGGGAGGTTACTGCAAGCTCATCAACACAGACAAGCTGGGAGGTGTGATAGTTCACTCACGATGGCTCAAGCTTTTCAATCCCTAAAACGCTGTACTACCCTCTTCCAGCACTCTCCCTTTAGTATTTCTTCAGCAATTTCTCCTCCCGCTTGATATCTGTATTTCCCCAAGATGATGCACCGTTTGTATTCTTATTCAAAATGCATATATTTGTTTCCGAATGAGTTTTCCAAATCTTAGAAAAATATACCAAACAAATCCCAAATCATTGAGAAGCCATTAACCATCCAATCGCAACCAGAAACACCAACCCATTCTAAGGGAAGGCTTGGGTCTTTCAAAAAAAATAAAATGAGAAGTTTTATTCGAAGACAGAAACCGCAAGAGGGATGCTAATTGAAGAAACCCTAACTTCGCCGCGAATACAAGGAAGGTAAAAAAATATAAGTCTGCAAAACATTAGGACAACTAAGCGACGAATAGAAACAATGAAGAAGAAGAAGCTAGTCATAAAAAGCTAATGTGTGAATTGCCAATGCCTCGGTCAGAGCTTTTTTCAAACACTTTCCCCAACAATCTTTCTGGAAGCAAAGGTTCGATCCGGAAGCCACATCAGCAATAGCAGCCTCAACATCCCACCCGAAAGTCGTCTCAGAAGCAACATCATCCGTCTTTTTACCGACATCCGCCTCGGAAACCAACCCAGCATATGCCATCACGACTTCTCCAATGCCACCAACAACAGTTTAGCCGTCTTCTACAAAAGTTGTTTCAGTTTCATCAAACACAACATCATCATCTTCCTCGGAAGTCTTCTCAGCGACCTTTCGAGGAGAATTTTCCGATTCATCAGAATCAAGGGTTATGACACCATCCTGGACAGGGGAACTACGTTGATTTTTCCCTAAAAGTTTCACAAGCTCGGTCTTCCACTGTTTCAACTAAGAAGCAAACTGTCCCGCCCTAACAGTGGGCCGTGAAGAGGTTTTGTTGCACCAAATCCTCCCAATGCACTGGGATGCTTCGCCGCCTTCCCGTTCTTTCTCCAAAGGTATATCCCGAATTATTTCGCCGTCTTCCCGAAACAGAGATTCAATTCTATTCAACGCCTCCCCATGAGAAGAAGACTGGTTTTCGTCGATTCCAAAGTTTCTCCCCGAAAAATTGGAGACATGTTTGTCATTGGAAGAACCCATTATGCGCTACAAAACCATAGAAAGAATAGAGGATAGACACGATTTCAGCAAGACCTGTGCAAATGAAGGATTCAAGATCATCTCTTATAACCAGCAGAGCGATGAGGTCCCGAAAAGGAAAACCTCCTACCAGCCGCGGATTGAGGCGTGATATCAGTTTCTAATGAAACCGTTTTCTACTAGTGAACATAAGGGAATGCCTGGCCACGTGAGGTAAATTAGGATTTGGTGAGAAAACGTGGAAGTACATGTTTAAGACACGCTTGCCCGCATTGTTACTTCTCTTCCGCCAGCACCAAGACTTGAAAAAAAAAAAAAAAAAAAAAAAAGGTGACATGAAGAGAAGGAATAACGCCCCCTTTCTACGGGCATAACACTTGCGGGGTTTTGAATAAGGAAAGAACTTCCTATGTGAGTCACGTAAGGAAAAGAGACAACCATGCCCGCAAAGACAAGCCACTACTGGGCTAAGCCGTCCGCGCATGATTTGCCTCGCCAAACCGTGTCATGCCTTGCACCACCGTCCGCGTCATGATTGCCTCGCCAAACCGCGTCATTCCTTGCACCATCGTGCCGCGCCAACACCAACAAACTCGTCAAGCCAGCGTCACGATGTTCCCTAACCCATCCAAGGTGATGCATGGCCAGACTAAGCCGACGATTTTCATCTCACCACTCCACGGTCTGCACCACCAGTACAATTTATGCAAGGCCGCAAACACGGGAAGCACAAACTCTATTTACCTCTCGAAAAAGGTTAGTCGGACCTTCCTGACCATCTTTTCACGACTTGTTGTTTCGATTTTTATCCTAGCCTGTCACCATCTTATACTATACTCGCAACGATGCTCCCATTCCGAGCTAAGTAAGGGACTTAATGTTGATGGTGGTTTTTAGCTTAGGGTTAAAATCGTAAAGCCGCACATCTGACATGACATCACTATGACCATTAGCACATTTATTGAATCGATCAGCATGCCTACGTAAGAATTACAAGGGTACCTTTTTTTTATGTGTCATGTTCCACGGCAGAACCCTTAACATTGACCGACATCATCAAACCCTAATTCTCATGCTACCGCGCCAAGGCATGCCAACCATGCCAGCTGCACCACTTTGCCAATGACAAACCATGCCAGCCACATCTCCGCGCCAAGGCATGCCAACCATGCCAACCACATCTCCACGCCAAGGCATGCCAACCATGCCAACTGCACCAGTGTGCCAATGGCAAATCATGCCAGCCACATCTTCGCGCCAAGGCTTGCCAGCCACATCTCCACGCCAAGGCATGCCGGCCGCCTACTATGCCAATGGAAAACCGTGCCAGCCACATCTCCGAGCCAAGGCATGCCAACCATGCCAGCCGCACCACTGTGCCAATGAAAAACCATGATAGCCGCACCATGCGCCAATGGCATGCCAAACCCTTGGCCCCACCATGCCAAGCCAACCGCACCTTGCCTTGGCCCCACCATGCCAAGCCGTCCGTGCCAAACCCTTGGCCCCACTATGCCAAGCCATCCGCGCCATTTGCCTTGGCCCCACCATGCTGGCCTTCTCTATGCGGCTACCAAAACGAAGGCGTGCGACGATCAACGGCCACCCTTCCATCCTAGATGCAAATCCTAGCCGTCCAAGGTCGCCAAACAACGCATGGTAATCTTTGGCCCAAAACTCTAGTTTTGGCCACGCCAAACCGCGCCAAGGCATGCCATGCCACATGTGCCAATGGCATGCCAACCACCTTGCTGCGCCATACCATGTCGACCTTCCCTATGCGGCTACCAAAACAAAGGCGTGCGACGATCAACGACCACCATTCCATCCTAGATGCAAATCCTAGTCTTCCAAGGTCGCCAAACAACGCATGGTAACCTTTGGCCCAAAACCCTAATTTTGGCCACGCCAAACCGCGCCAAGGCATGCCATGCCACATGTGCCAATGGCATGCCAACTATCTTGTCGTGCCATACCATGCCGGCCTTCCCTACGCGGCTACCAAAACGAAGGCGTGCGACGATCAACGGCCACCCTTCCATCCTAGATGCAAATCCTAGCCGTCCAAGGTCGCCAAACCACGCATGGTAACCTTTGGCCCAAAACTCTAGTTTTGGCCACGCCAAACCGCGCCAAGGCATGCCATGCCACCTGTGCCAATGACATGCCAACCACTTTGTCGCGCCATACCATGCCGACCTTACCTATGCGGCTACCAAAACGAAGGCGTGAGATGATCAACGACCACCCTTCCATCCTATATGCGAATCCTAGCCGTCCAAGGTTGCCAAGCAGCGCATGGTAACCTTTGGCCCAAAACCCTAGTTTTGGCCACGCCATACCGGCCTTCCCTATGCGTCTACCAAAACGAAGGCATGCAACAATCAACGACCAATTTTTCATCTAAGGTGCAGATCTTAGCCGTCCAAGGTTACCAGCTAACGCACGGCAACCTTTGGCCCTAGTTTGGTCGCGCCTAAACAAAGCCAAAACCCTAACTGTAGCGCCCCCTAAGCTAGCAGCTGACTAATCCAAAATAAAGAGGCACTACGAATCTAATTCAATACTTAAACATCCAATTAAGAAATCTGCTACAAAACTTATCCCAAAACTAACCCCGCTCAGAATATATATACATGAACTTCTCTCAAATGATACATGTACAATAGTCAATTGGTTTACAGATACAATAATAAACACAGCAGAAGTTAACTAATTAACGGAGTCAAAACTTGTGGCTTTCGCTGCGCAACTCTGATCTACCTCTGAAAACTGAAAGTGGGAATAATTAACATTTGACTTCTAAGTAATCATAAACAAGATTAAGAATAACAATTATGTTTTTCCCAGACATTAAATAGTGACCAAGTCATTGAGATACACAAACACGAATATGGACAAGCTCTTTCTTCGAACAATGTATACTATGGTTGTGCAATTCCGAACTCGCAAATCCACACCTAATCGTAAATATGGATGTCGACAATTCCTAACTCGCAAACTGTCGACCGATATAAGCATAAAAGCTGAATTCATGTAGATATAAATGTGAAAGAGCATATCCTCACAGAAGTAAACAAACATGTATATGGACAAACTCCTTCTTCAAACAATGGATACTATGGTTGTGCAATTCCGAACTCGCAAATCCACACCTAATCGTAAATATGGATGTTGACAATTCCGAACTCGCAAACTGTCGACCGATATAAGCATAAAAGCTCTAGGTATAAATGTGAAGGAGCGTATCCTATATACCACACGTGGAAATTGTTATTTCCCATAACAATTCATATTGACCACAACACATTACAGGTACTTTCCAAACCATGGAAAGATTAACATAATCAACAGAATTATCGTAAACCAAGTTAAACAATGCATAGAACGCACAAACAGAAATACATGAGTTTGTTAAATATAAACCGTTGTAAAGGAAAACAATAATGGTTACCAAAGAGTCAAATGTATTCCCACCTCTTTTGATGACAAGCCACACCTACCTCGAGATCCACGATCCACTGGTTCATCCTTTGAATCGATCGTTGTTAATATAGACTAACTGTTAATCACACAAGAAGTCTAAGAAACTAGCCAAAAGGCTCACACAAGAATCATACAAGTCTTTCTAATGATTCTAGGCCCATTTTAAGGTTCTACATCTTTTATTTATCTATCTTTAGCATATCTAAGGTTTACTAATTGAATTAGGTTGGTTCTATGGTCCATTAGATAGGTCTTATAAGTATCTACAACTTTGTAGAAGAAACCGAAAGCTAATTCCGATAATAAGAGGTCCAAATCATCGAACTAGTAAAACTAACCTTAAGCCCAAATTCACTAAACTCGGCCCAATAGTCTAAAGCCCAATGCAACAGTGTCAACTAACATTCAATGACAGTCAAAGGTTCAATTAACGGTAAACGTCCAGTCAAGGTCAAGTCCCGGTCCAATGGTTAAGTATAAATCGGTCAACTGAGTCAACTCGGGTCAAGACAGGTAACTCAGTGGGTCAATACGATTCAACTCAGTCAGATGGACTAAGTCAGCTAGAGTCAGATCCTGACTAGGCTGAATGGCACAAGGCCACAACTCTTGTACAGGCCATAGCCGTTGCTCAGGCCAAAGACTAAGGCACAATCTTGTGCAACACCAAACTCTAAAGGGAACTCTACAACTCTAACTCAACTTTAATTTCAAACCAAGAATACATCAATTGAATCATACAAATAAAATTCAAATTGAATTATAAAGCTAACATCCTACTTGCAATTGCAGTTCCAAGCTTTCACTGAAAGATTCGACCTAACCTATTCCTCTAAACATCAACCACTGAGTTCAGTTCCACCAGACTCTAGCTACAACCTCAACCACATATCTCTTCTCTGCACTCTACATCACTACCATTTCATCCACAATACCCTCATCTCACATTCACGATACCACCAATCCTAACATTTTCTTCCTTGAGCACAATTGTAACCGAAATATTAATACCAGCAGCTACAACATCAACAACCTCTTAATAGCAACATCACAAACACATTCATCATCTCCAGTTCTTCATAGCCTCTACCAGTTCCATTAGCTAGCATTGTGTCTCAATTCAGCACCACCAAGTAAACACCACCACTGCAAATGAATCTTCATTCACTAACAGTATCTCAACAACCCATTCCTAGTTCAACTTGTACTCCTATGAAAACTCATTCATCCAATTCCAGTTCAAGATCTCAATCCCTGCATCATCCAATCATATACCTACTCTCCGTGACTCAACAAAACTTAACTGCAACCACAATTCCATTACGCCCTCTCCATAATTCACTTCAAAACTCAATCAATAAGAATTAATAACTTAATTAATCAATTGAGAAGAACAGTTACCTCAAGATGGTTCCACTCAAGAAACTAAAGTTAGAACCTTCTTCTTGTTATAACTAATCATCTCAGCAAACCTCACTGTCACCACCAGTTCAAATCCTCCCTCGTTTCAGTAGTAACTATTCAAGAAATTGAATTCAGTTCTTCTTCACCTGAATCGATCTATCAGCTCATCCCCATACCAACAACTCTTCAAACCCCGTCATCATCTTTGATTCTCTGCAGAAAACCCCATATCTAATCTTTCCTCTAGAGCTTCAATTCTATCTTCTATTTCTTCTTTACACTTCTTATATATGAAACCCTAAACCTTCATTTGCAGATTCATCACCAGGACAGCTTCAACTCATCTTTTCAATAAAAACCCCTTATTTCTTCGTCCATCAATGACTCTGTTCACCCCTCAATTTCTTATCAAACCCTAATTTGATCTTCTCAGATTTATCATGAAACTAAAATAGTCTTCAATTGTTTCTTCCTCATAATCAGTACCACGCCATCCAAAACACCCAATATGCAATAACATCAATCGATCTTCTCGACTGAATCACGCAGAAAATAGAAGAAGAAACAGAGAGAAAATATCAGGAGAAGAAGAAGGAAGAAGAAGAAGAAAGAAAATGAAGATAAGAAAATGAAGAAGAAATAGAATATATATTTTCGTTGTGTGAAGATAAGGTCGACCAGATTTTACTTACGCACCCGCGTTCTGGATAAGGGATGCCATGTCTGTTGAGCTTCAAAAAGATTATTTTGCCTTTCATGCTAATCTGAAGATTTATTCTTCGTCCAATATCCGAATGACACGTTCGAGTAGTTCATTATGCGTAACTTTTCGAGATCTATCCAAAGGTACTAGTTTCGTATCTAAATTGTTGTTAGATTAATTCTATTAGTTAACCTTCGTGTTAAACTAATCGAGTTATTAGAGCAAGTCTTATGGTGGAATCCAACCTATTCCAAGTGTGGAAAATTCATGGAATGTCAAGTCTAGTGGCTTCCAAGTTGGGGTTTTCCACAGAAAATCCAAGCAAGGTTCCATGGTTTGGTGGAAGGGTATGTGGAATCCATCTAAACGCCAATAAGAATAGCGTTAAACGCAATTAAGAATGGAGCTAAAAAAACGCAATTAAGAATTGCGTTTTTTTTATCCGTAGATTTAAAATGAGTTGTTGAAATCTAACGGCTGAAAAAAAGATTCATTCTTAATCGCGTTTTTTTAGCTCCATTCTTAATTGCGTTTTTTTTTATCCGTAGATTTAAAATGAGTTGTTGAAATCTAACGGCTGAAAAAAAGCTTCATTCTTAATTGCGTTTTTTAGCTCCATTAAGAATAGCTTTTCTACTATTCCACCATTACACTTGCGCTTCCATCCACAATTCCAAATGCTGAGGTGGCGTGGAAGATGAAAGATGGATGGATTCCACCATAAGACTTGCTCTTATCAGCTAATTTGTCTCTTGACCACTGCTAGACCAGTCAAATAGCGTTGACGAGTCTGAGGGTCCTTATACTAACTTTTGTCCGCGCCTAAACTAGGCCATATTAAAGCCATACTGATCATGTTTTCATGCTACTGGATACCAAACGAAGGGTTGTAATAATCAACGGCTACCTTTCCTCTTAAGATGCAAAATCTCGACCGTCGAAGGTCCCCACCGAGCCGGCAAGTCTCCCAAGCTCAACTTGACAGACAACAACAACGTGCTACATGTTTTCCATGAAAAAACTCGAGACATCAACGCATGTCACAAACTGGAGGATGCTAATTGGGTATTGGCTTGGTGGTCTACAACGTGCGGCGTACACTATGCCCGTTATAAGAAAGTGTCATAAGGATGAGGCGATTAGTAAATACATGGAGTAATGGTGAAACGCTTTCTTTTATGGAACATCAATTCCAGGCGTTACCGGTTACCACCTCCTCCCATTTACTCACCCGTTTCCCATTTCTTAATGAGACCAGAGTACGTTTCACTTTGACTTGTATAAATAGGAATTACATATTTCCACCGAAAACAAGTTTTGGTCAGGAGCATACAATACTCAGAAATCACCTGTTAGCTTTCCCATCTGTTAGCTTACGCTTTCTGATACAAGTCAAAACAACTACTCTTTCAGAATCAACTATTCTGGTCTCAACACTCTCTTCGCTTCCCTCCCAAAACCAACCCTTCTCCTCCACTTTGTGACCGAAGCAAGTCTGGAACGGTCATTTCTTGGTTTAGGCAGGACTTGTACAAATTGATCTCTGGAACCTAAACTACTCCCTTGCAGTATATTGTTTAGGGTTTAGAATTGTTTCTCACCCACATCACACGAAATTAGCGAAACCAGCAGAAACTGTTTTCACCCTCAAACAACCGGTAAAAAGTAAAAGAATTGACACGTGCAGATAAATAAGCTCAAATTCCAGAAATGTGTCGGCAAAGCAGAATATCAGAAGTTAAACATGTGCGGAACTTTAGGATGGAGATTTATCATATCGCTCACTCTATAAATAGAACGAAATGAGAAGCGGCAAAATGTAGGAGTGAAATATCGCACATTCAATATGTATGTGAAACAAAGATCATTTAACACAAGCGAAGATCATCGCACATAGCAAAGCTGAGATGACGTATTTGATGATGTCAGCATAGTCACGAGTAAAGTGTGATGATCTGTGCGAAGTATAAAGTGTGCGAAGTTGAGTGAATGTATATGATCGATTGTAACGCACAGTGATTCCGAAAATAGGGGATCTATTAGCTATCATCCACTATGTAAAATCCTATATAAAGGGAAGGGCTAACATGTAATGAGAGAGATCTCAGAAAGTGTGTTAGACAAGAAATAAGGAGAGATAAAGTTTATTTGGAGAGCAAGTAAAGTCTTTGTATTATCTTGTTGCCATCTTAAGATTTTAATGAGTAAATGAATGATTTTCACCATGATAACTTAGTATATTGCTTAGATTCTTATATGGATATGGTTGTAAGATTTTCTGCAACTATATGATACACAGAAACAATTTTCATTGTAAAAACCCAGTATATAATTTTCTAGCTAGCTAACCTTGTCACTTTTTTATGGGCTTACCATTGCAATCAACATTTCAAATCGTTTAAAACTCATATTTTGTCGTAATTTTTCTTTGTGTTTCAAGTTACAATATGACATGGCCGTTCTGTGGAAAGCTTACTGTATTTTCCAAGTAAAAATGTTAAAATGCCAATACCTTAATCACCGATTGGATTCTAAATTAATTGTTTAAATATATCTTTAAAGCATGATCACTGGCATCAATCATGACTTTACAAAGATCACGTTAGTGGAAATACGTTGTCAATTAAATACAAATATAAATGTTTTTTTCCCCTTATTTAAAGCAATTAAATAAAAACACAAACAAAATGATCACCAACCAGTCAAACACAATTAGCTAGCAAATTTCAACTGTATCTTCATTTCTCCTTTCGAGTCTCACCTGAAATCTCACTATCTATTTATCTCTGTAGTCCATAGACAGATTATGCTATCATGTTTTGATCGGATTACTGGATTAGAGAGAGATCATGTTCAGTCACGAAAAAGTTCGCCATGTCTCAACCACTGCAATTCCACCATGTATTCAGCCAGAACCAAGTAGAGTCGACATAATTGACTTAAATCCATGGGATCTTGAAAATCTTCCATTTCCTTACATGCAAAGGGGATTTTTGTTTACTAAAGATAAGCAGCACCAACAAGAAAAACCAGTAGATGTGTTCAATCACCTAAAAGATTCATTATCACAGACACTGGCATACTTCTATCCTCTTGCAGGTCGCCTTGCAATTAGAAAACATGAAGATGATGATGAGGAAACTGTATCTGTGTACATAGACTGCAAAAAATCTACAGGTGCAGAATTCGTATCTTCTATTGCAGACATAACCGTGTCCGACTTCCTCGACTCATCTTATGCAGATCCATGTATAATTCACGAATATTTCTTTCCACTTAACGGTGCGTTGGGCCATGACGGACAGTCTCTTCCATTGCTTTCGGTTCAGGTAACCAAATTGATTGATGGCATATTTATAGGATGCAGTATGAACCACACTGTCTGTGATGGAAATTCTTTTTGGCATTTCATAGCTTCATGGGCAGAAATTTCAAGAGGTGGTGGTACTACTTTCGATCGACCTATTCTTGAACGATGTTTTTTCAACATTGATTTCCCAATTCGCATCCCTATCTCTACTTTCAAACTACTACCACACAGATATCCTCATGGTACTAGTCCACTTGAAGAGAGGATCTTTCATTTTGAGCAAGAAAGCATTGCAAGACTGAAAACAAAGGCTAATTTAGATATGAGCATCAGTGAGGGTAGTACTAGTACTACTATCTCGTCTTTGCAAGCTCTGTTTGCTCATATTTGGTTAGCCACAACACGTGCTAGGAAATGAGATCCAAATGAAGAGACAAGTTATTGGTTATCGATAGGTACCAGATCTAGGATGAATCCAGCTTTGCCTGAAACATACTTCGGCAACTCGATGCTGGATATTGGAGCAACTTACGATAATGAAAAAGTTCTGAATATTTGGAAATCGTGGGTGGCGAGACCCAGTTTCATTTTAACCGGTAATTCTCCACCCCCAAAGAACATTTTGGTGTCAGGGGGATCTCCAAGGCTCAATGTGTATGGCAATGATTTTGGTTGGGGCAAGTCTGTTGCAGTGCGGACTGGGCACTCTAGCCACTATGACGGTAAGGTTCTTCCGGGTCGTGGTTCCTTGGAAGGGAGTATAGACTTTGAAGTTTGTTTGCCTCGTGAGATTATGAAAGCTATACAGGAAGATAGAGAATTCATGGATCTTGTCACCATTTTATCTACTCCAAGTGTTTAAGATTATCCGTCAACGCATCGATCCCACCTTTGCGGATTTTCCCGTTGTTGTATTGTCATTTGAATATGTGAACACAAGTTAATGAAAACATGGGAATTGAATGGTTTTATAAACTTTGATCAACAAACTATTAAATAACTTTAGAGTCGTTCGGTGGCAAATTAAATCATGTAGTTTGTAGCCACAACAAGTGAAAGAATACAATCCAAGCACGACTTAGTTACCAACAAATACACGACCGGTACAACCACTAGTTACCACCAGAACCTTATTTGGAGTCAACTTTTCCGCAAAACCTTATTTCTCCAAAAATACCGAAAAAGACATAAAATGTCAAACTAAGTACAAATATGAATGTTAACAATATAGAATATCGACATCAAAATAGACACATAAATGCATCTATAAAATCCCTTAAAGTGATGAAGACCATGCCGGAAGTGATGAATACCATGCCGGAAGTGATGAAGACCATGCCGGTATAGATGAAGACCATATGCTGGTGGTGATGCAGACCATGCCGGAAGTGATGAAGACCATGCCGGTAGTGATGAAGACCATGCCGGTAGTGATGAAGACCATGTCAGAATTTTTTTTTACATTGCCGGAAGTGATGAAGACCAAGCCGGAATTGATCAAGACCATGCCGGAAAATGGTGCCGGCATGCTTGGTAACTAACACTCAATGGCGTAACTAAGTGCCGGCATGCTCGATTGAAATCTATCAATGCCGGTAGTCAAGTGAAAAAAAATTCAAGTTTCTGGATACTTTACATCATGTGCCGGCAAAGAAATTCAAGCAACATACGGGCTGAAATTCAAAAATCAAAACGGGCTGAAATTCAATTTTCTCGTAGAAAAAAAAATTCTACGAGACGCTGTCTCGCACTCTGCTAGGGTCGCTGCCCCCTAGATCCCCGGACCCCCTACCGACATAGTTTTTTGATTGAATACTATGTCGGCTTGAATTTCAAAAATAGGGGATAAGCTCGGTGCCGGCATGGACGTGGTATGAACACCATGCCGGTATGGATGCTTCCGACATAGTATTCATATCACGTCCATGCCGGCACCGAGCTTTTTCAACTGCAAAAATGGTGGATTCAAAGAAAAAAAATAATCAAATTCTCAACCTCTTAGCAGCAATTCTCTCTTCACAATCATCCTCCATTTTCACCAAAAAAAAACAATCCTGTTAAAGGGGCGGCAGTGAATAGGACAAAAAGGGTCATTACATGGTAATTCAAAGTGCCCCTTATAAAAAAAACAACTGAAAATGACTAATTAACCCTTACATAGTTTAGTGTTGATAATCAAATTTCACTTATATTAACTCTAAACCAAATCAAAATCAGATTTTTAGAGTTTAGAAAAACAAATTTAGAGGAGAAGAAAAGAAAAACTTTTGTGATATTTGTGAAACCCTAGATTTTGATTCATTCAACCAAAATGAGTGATTCCAGTGACAAATTTGAGATGGGTGAATCTCTAAGTTAGTTCCCATTAGTTTTTTGTCGCTCAAAATTATCTAAAGTACGTAAAAATATCGAAACTTTTAAAATTTCAGAAGAACTTACGGTTGGAATTTAGCACCCTACTACCACAACTTCTTCCACCACCACATTATCGTCAACACTCCACCCGTCTCACCAATACCCACAACCTTATACCCACCGTCGATCCACCACTACCACCCACCATCAGAACCACCATTAGTGCTTAATTTACCTATCTTATTACCCCTTTTCTCACCCTACTACCACTACTTCTTCCATCGCCACTCCACTAGTCTCACTAATGCTTCTTGATATGGTTAGTATATCAAATAAGTTTATTATGTGTCAACAAAAATATATTCATTTGATTAATTAAAGAAACGTTTATTATGAAATATCAATTGAAAATTTATTATTAAATTTTAATTAAACATGATCATTTATAGCGGTAGATTTATGTTCTGCAAGTATAAATTTGATCATTCTTTATCTAGCCTAACTTGTCCAAACTGTGTTTTATATTCTGGAAATGTAATCAATTTTATTTTAATACTAAAAATCGTGATCTATTCGACCGAGTACTATTAATAGCTGGGATCCAATTTGGGTGATCCAACGGTCATGATCATATTATCTTATATGATTTAGGCCTTCTCAAAATATTTGTGTTTGTACCTACCAGTTGTGCCAAAAAACAACCAATTACATCTATCACAATAAAATGTTGTCCATTTTGTAAAGACACAAAACTATTATTATCTACTATTCACTAACATCCACCACCGTACGTAAAAACCAGACACGCCCATTATTTTCTCCACCACCAGTAATGTTACCACCTCCACCTCTCACAAATACTGTAGTACAGTGGTAAAGTCATTGAGTGATATACCAGTTACCTGAGTTGTGAAACTCGCCAGCATCAAATTATTTACCGATCTATATATATATAGTTTTTAATAATCTTATTTATTAATAAAAATATGTATTTATTAGATTCATTAAATGAACATTTATCATGAAAAATTAATTAATCATTCATCACGAGCAGTTAATAGGACACCTATTCACAAAGTATTTATAATGGTTAGTTGAAAAAAACCAGGGCAGTAGATTTATCCCTCCTAGACAAATCTCAGCCGCTCTTTATCGAACCTAACTTAGCCAAGCTTTGTTTTGTATTCTAGAGATACCTGGTTTACGTAAAGTTTATGCGATCATATAATTTTGGCTTCTCTTAAATGTATCCCATATTTTTATTAACTATAGACCAAAAAGTTTAAGTTCAAACGAAAAATCAAAGTTACCAAACAAGTCATAATATTTTTAACTAATAATCCTACTTCTTCCCCAAAAATTAAAATATGAATCCTAATTATTTATTTTTTTGATCCAAACTAAATTATATTTCAATTTAGTTCTAATCGTTCTCTCATTATTCTTACAAATCACCCTATTATAAACCTTAATTTTTTACTTTTCCTCGGAAAAAAACTAAACCCAACTTTTCACCTATTCTACAAAATGATGTTATTTTTCCAAATCATGATTATCAATTGAGGTAATATATTCTAACTATTCCTTTAAAACTTCTCCACAACAAAATTATTATTCATAAAATAAATTTTCTAAAACTCTATAAGCATTATTATTCTATAAAAATATTCTAAGATGATTTTTTTTTCTCGGTCATGATTACATAAAATTGGGTATTCTAAGATCATCAATTATATATGCCACAGATACTACATAAATCTAATTATGAAAATTACATGATTAACAATATTTTATTATTTTGATTTAGAGATTTGATAATTTATTTTGGGCTTTATAAAAAAACTATGTATAATTTTATAGATTATGTTAATAATCATAAGAAACCGTTTGGAAATAATGATTTATTTTATGTGGGTTATATAGTTAATAAAATTATGAGCTATATTTAAGAGAAGCCATAATTTTTTAATAGACGTTCAGGGTGTAACGACTAGTTAGGTTTAGAAACTCTTTTGTTGCACACTCCTCGCAACGAACTTAGTATATATTAATAGATGTTTCTTGAACAAATTGGCAAAGGTCTTTTATTTTTTAATTTTGCTGGGTCAATCAAATTTTTATTACTGAAGATGGAATTACACCCTCAACCTAGCTATGAAAGAGGCATCACAAACCAGAATTAGAAGCAAGCAACAAAACAAAACATAAGTAAATGCGCAATGAAACTTGTCATGCAGGAACGAACCCAGACATTTTCTCAAATGGGGGTGAATTCATATAGTAAATTTTTGTGCATAATAACGAGTAAGCGGACGAAGGCCGTTCGATTTTTTTTTGATAATTTTATTTACTTTTTAGTTTTGACTAAGTGAAAATGAAGTCACAAAATATTTTTATTACATTAAACATAGAAATTTAGATGAATTTTTATTTTTAAGTCACTGTTAGAATACGGGCATCCAACTCAAAACCAATTGGCAATGAGTGGAGAGGCCCATAGAGTTATAAATCGCAGGATCTTAGATTGCCCATACTATGTGGGACTAATAATCTCAACACGCCCCCTCACGTGTAGCCTCGTTGGGTCTAACACGTGGACAATAAATCGGGTGACGCGGAGTAAAGGCGCGGTCAAACGACTCGTCGCAAATTGCCTGCTCTGATACCATGTTAGAATACGGGCATCCAACTCAAAACCAATTGGCAATAAGTGGAGAGGCCCATAGGATTATAAACCGCAGGATCTTAGATTGCCCAAACAATGTGGGACTAAAAATCTCAACACGCCCCCTCACGTGTAGCTTCTTTGGGTCTTATAATCTCAACACGCCCCCTCACGTGTAGCCTCGTTGGGTCTAACACGTGGACAATAAATCGGGTGATGCGGAGCAAACGCGCGGTCAATGACTCGTCGCAAATAGCCTGCTCTGATACCATGTTAGAATACAGGCATCCAACTCAAAACCAATTGGCAATGAGTGGAGAGGCCCATAGAGTTATAAACCGCAGGATCTTAGATTGCCCATACTATGTGGGACTAATAATCTCAACACGCCCCCTCACGTGTAGCCTCGTTGGGTCTAACACGTGGACAATAAATCGGGTGACGCCGAGTAAAGGCGCGGTCAAACGACTCGTCGCAAATTGCCTGCTCTGATACCATGTTAGAATACGGGCATCCAACTCAAAACCAATTGGCAATAAGTGGAGAGGCCCATAGGATTATAAACCGCATGATCTTAGATTGCCCAAACAATGTGGGACTAAAAATCTCAACAGTCACACATTTGATATAATTTTATTAATTTGATATTAATTTTACAGTATTAATCCCATTAAAAATGAAAATTCAACTCTATTTAGCATATTTGTCTCCGCAAGATCGGTAAATTACAAAAACGGTAAGTTTATAGCAAAGGAATTTCAAAATCAAGTGGGGGCTGGGGAGCCCATTTGTTCCCATTTCCCTCCGTCCCTGTTGTCAGGCGTCCTTTACCAAGATTACAAACTTGAAAGCAGTTGATAGAATTTCCGTCTTGCTAGAGCTAACCTGTGGAACTTTATTCTCTTCATGAAAACCTTGCATAGAATATGAGATAGTAGCTAGCCTGCTGGAAGATGCATATGAATGGTTCTCCCTTCGGTATTGTTAGTTGCTAAATGAAAAGGATGTCAATCAAGTAACGGATAAAGCACCCTACGATGTCCACGTAAATTTCAACATAGAAGAGAACCCCTAGTGCACCTACTCCTATGACGAAGTCGAGCAGGACTGAAGGGTCTGTCCAGCCAGTGATAAGCATAAACGCTTGGAAGTAAGCACAAGCAGTGAAAGTAACTGAATTGATTAAAGCAGTTATAGCAAACACGGTTCTTAAAGGCAATACGAAAAAGAAGTCCTCTTCGTTAAAGGCAGCAGCATGGATGGAGAGAAATAAGCCCAGAGATATAAGAGAAAAGAACAAGGAAAACCCTACATAATAAATAAATGGTCTAAAATCTTGGTTCTTGAGTAAGACTGGGCGACCCGACGTTGAGTTATTTCCCCCAGGTACGGCGAAGGCGGATGCAAACATCACAGTTGCTATTAGAGCTGATATTAACATATAATTATTTGATCCTTCTTTTAACCATTTCTCACATTGTAATCTAAGATCTTTATGAGTTTCAGTGTATACTTGGTGAGCATATTGGTTATTGCAATTCTTCATTATAAGCATATGCGGTGGAAGCATACGTTTTACCCGCTGCATACAACCCAACAATAATGATTATGCATATAGTTGTGTGTGAATATCTATATATGAATCATTAGCATTATATCTTAACATATCTGAAACCAAACACATTCCCACTGCATCCATTGTGCTGCTCCGCGAACGTGCCATGGTTTATGTTTTCCAAGCTTAGCAGCAGCATGCAGTGGGGTGTTACCATCTCTATCAATCCCAGTGACCAAAATTTCCAAGTTCCTCTTTGAAATAGTTGACAATGTCTTCAAGAAATCTATTATGGGCTCATGTCTGTATTCCGCCGCTAAGTGCAACAAATTCCTTCCAGCATCTTCATCACAAAATTCAATTGATTTGGGATATACTTCAATTATTTCTTTGAGCATCTCTACAATACCCAACTTAGTTGCCAAGATAATTGGCCTTTCTCTAACTCTGTAAGTGTTAACCCTTGTTGTTATTGCTGACAACGGATGTCGGTTTTCGAGGTTATTGTACTTGTCATCCCACCCATGGGGAATATCGGCGCCATAACCCGTCGTCCATTGACCACAGTCTTTTTCAAGTAACTTCCTGAGGAGTTGTATTGCATAATTGTGCTTCTGCTTTGCACTGTAAATGAGTTTGAGGACTGGAAAACCTGCATTAGTTCAGGATGTAGTTGATAGTCAATTAGACATTGCTGGAATATGAGTAACACATTATTGTGCTCTCAATTGGTATTGCTGTGAGTTTTTAGCTAATAAAACTTGAAGTAAAGATTCTTTGTTTCATGTAGACTCATGAGAATACGAAGTTTCTAGATATCGTGTTCAAGGATGCAAATATCGACATTCTCGTAAATGAGCATGTTCATGTTATATGAATTTCTAGCTACCTCTACATAGCCGTCTGAAGTAATGCTTGAATTTCTCATTAAATGAAGAATCTGGTTGTACTGTTGTTGTATGAGTAGTTGCATTACGTGTCTCATAATTGTCGATTGGGATATCTGAATTAAAAAGTAAATGAATCAAACAAAGAAGTGGTGAGATGTGAGGCATATATTGGAACCTCTTTATATTTAATGGTAAAAGTCGTCTAAAAGATGTAAGTTGGACTTACATGCGTATGTAATAGCTGCCGCGATCTCGGTGAAAACAAATGGTGTGGCCCCAAAGTAATTGTGAAAGTAGGTTGTTCCACTCTTGAAAGAAGAAGGTGACTGCGCTAAAATATGCATAGCCGTGGCGCCATCACCATTTGTATATGAAGCAGGGTCAGGGTAAATCTCCATGATCTCCATTGCGACATCTGATATTTTGACAAATAAGTAAGTCGTAAAAACATAAATAACCTGGTCATACGAATACATAAAATATGCATCTAATCATTTACTATACAGGCTACTAGCTAGGTAGTAAGAAGTCCTGCTTCATTAATGATGGGTCTGGCAAACGAAACTGCCACTAGTCATGGGTACTACTGATGCTCACCAGGTCAAGCTACAAATCAACACATTGCAGTGCACAAACTTCTTAAATCAGCTCGGAAAAAAATGAACTGTCAATTGTACTATGCGAAACTCGGTATCAACCACAACTTGTAAGTGTTGAAAAAGGGAAAGATAATATAAATAAGCAAGGGCAGCATGAATAACAGTGTGAAAACGGCACAACCTATACGAGTTTATAGTTTTTGTTACCATAAGATTTCACAAGAACAACAGCATGAAGAATTGTTGAGCCATCAGTCCTCATTGTTAACGGGCCAACCATTGATGTGGATATGCTTCTGATTCCACAATTATTAGCAGTTGTATCTAGAAATAACAACATATCTTTGTGCCCATACATTGCTGCCCAGTATATAGGTGTCTCACCATTTAAGTTGGGAACTGATATCAACACTTGATCTCCTCCATTATCTAATTCTTTCTCTAAGATTAACATAGCCATCTCCACGATTCCGGTGCTGGCTGCCTCATGTAATACTGTGTTCCCCTTGTTATTAGTCACCGATAACAACACTTTTGCTGCGGGCATTATTCTCAACAGCTGTTTCAAAACGTCAGTTCGGCGGCATTGTGCACACATGTGAAGAATGGTATCCCCTGTAACATCACTAACTAGAGCGTTGCTGGTGATCTTCCATATTGATAATATTAACGTTCTTTGTTGTCCTTTTCGATATCCATATTATTGCATGATGATTCCACTTGCTGCAAGTTATAAAAGTTTATGATGTCATTCCATTCCCCTCTTAGTGCTGCCCTCATCACATCGAAGTACCCATTAGAGGCTGCAGCATTATCCATCACTAATCACTTGGATGCTCGTTTTGATATGTTTCTCTATTTTTTGTATGCTATTCTGCTGGTGACAAACGCTACCTAAAAGGTCTCTTCAATTGTTGATCAATTTCTTATTACGCATAATTCCGACAATTTCCCGAGAAAAAGAGGCAGATGTGGGGTATTTTATTATTATTTGCGTGCCATATGGGCAAATGCTACCTAAAAGGCATAGGTAGGGTAGTATCAAAAACATCTGATAACCTAGTATAATTAAAACACAAGGAATGAAGGAAACATGCACTCACATGCCAACATAATCCGAATGCTGCTTTTCCTTTATTTTAAAGTATGAAAAGCTTATTCCAAAGCAATTCTGTGCACCAAAGTATTCATTCCTAAACATAGGGTTTACAATTTCTTGCATTCTAGTAGACGGACATTAAAATCGCTTATATGGTGGAAGATATTGAAAGGGTGTTTGAATGCATTCTGACAATTATTTTTTGAATTAATTAATCTGAAAAGTCATCGGTTAATTTGGGAACATAATTTCAGAATGATTTCTAAAATTTTATTTTTTATGAATTGAAAGTATGACAGTTGGGGTTGACTTCTGCTTTCGACTACCGTCAAAAGAGTATGTATGGTAAAGCTTATATTTGAACGAAAAGTAAATGAATATCAAGATTAAAGGGAAAGAAATAAAACGGTAGAAAATTAACCCATTGAGCGTAATAAATAGAATTGGCACATTGTTGTTGTGCAAGATATGGTTCTATGCACCCATGCTTTTTCTATTTACCACCCATTTTAATTCACACCTCTAACCATCTTATTTACCACTTATAGTCCTGTTGACTTTTTATTTACACCCACTATCTAAAACCACCCAACTATACACCTAGATAAATCAAAGTTCTAATTTTTGTTCCAATTCTTCGTTCTTCATCTCCACCTGCCAGCCAGCACCTCCTCTACTCCGTTTCCACCAACCTGCCACCACTTTCAATAATTTCCCTTTTCTTCTTTTTTTTTTTTTTCCTGTATTTCTTGATAAATTTCTTGATCTTGTTGCACAACACATAAAACGATCCCCTTGGATTGTTCTTCATCACCAATAATTTCTTCAATTGAATCAAGTTTCCATGGAAGAAGAAGACATGATAGGGATCGTAATAGTTATAGTCAAATTTAATTTGACTTTTGTAGGTGGTAAATAGAAAAAGTAGAATTGAAAACTAGAACTATTTTAGAAATTGTGAGGCAGGTGGTAAATAGGAAAAGTGTGGTGGTAAATAGGTGAAACCCTTTTCAGTTAACACAGTATGAATGCTAGCGCTTAAATTGAAAGAAGGTGGATGCAACTAGCAAGAAAAAGAAAACAATTATGGTGCCGGTGTCACTGTAGTACAGTGGTAAAATCTTTGGGTGATGATATCAGTGACCCGAGTTCAAAACTCGGCAGCATCAAAATTCTTTACCGATCAAAAAAAAAAACAATGGTCCAAAAGTAGCCATTAATCGAGTAATAAGTGGAATAGGTGCATGTCCACAACTCGCGCATGGAGCGAATTTTGCGATGTTTTCTGAACTAATACGGTTATAATATGAGCCTAGTACGAGAGTGTACTTAATGCTGTGCTTGCCAGACGCAGTATTTGTCTATTGTGTGGACGAGAGTGTACTACATAATGTATTCTGCCGGACCACGTATACAGGGAAACAAAGGAACACAAGAGACTGCTTCATGCGTTATTAGCTATTAGAGCCTCTCCAATGGAATGTGTGTTAAGAACAAAGTTCTAATCCACGTAGGATCCATAACAATATTTATAAAAAATTATCTCCAACCCATTGATGTGAAGATGATGTGGCAAAAAAAAAGTTAGACATCCTCTAGGTGAACCTCTAGTTTTAGACATTCACTTAGAGGATGTCTTCCCATACTAGTCACATTTTTGTTAATAAAAGTCAATGAAAAATAAAAATGGAAAGGATTCTAACCAATTATATGCCTACAAATAAGTAAACACATAATTGAGCATTTTATGGATTGGAGATAAAAATTTATTTTTCTTAATATTTAGGATTTTATACTCAAAGGATGTCTTAGAAGTGATGCACCTATGAAATATTCACATTCACCATTGAAGAAGCTCTTAGAAGCTACTTTGCGCACCTAGATCTTTATTATTCTTAAAAACGTGGTGATTCTCCTTAAAGGTACGTAAGGTTTTCTCATACCATAACACCCAAGTTACAACGGAAGGAATATGATTCCAGATTTCACTAATTCTTAAGACAGTCGACCAGCATTTTGCGAAAGTGTATATGGATTTAGGGAAGCACCAACCCCTATCATAAGTAGTGAGCAAAGACCACACTTTGAAAGCTACTTTACAGTGCAGAAGTAGATGGTCAGCAGATTTATTTGCAACACCACAGAATACAACAATCATCCAACAAGACTCTCTTTCTTCACAACACATCAATTGTATTTAACCTACCATGAGTTAACCATAAGAAAAACGCTACCTTTGGAGGAATACTTGAGTTCAAATAAAAGAGGGAGGGAACTTAGCAACACCTTCTTCTTTAATGAGTTTCGGATATAAAGACTTGACAGAAAATCCACCCGCGCTTCTAATTGATCATCTTCTAGTATCTAGATAGTTGTCTAGCTAGCTAGGCGGGGAGGGGAAGTGTCGATTCTGAAACCTCTATCTCTTAAAATAAACGAAAAATGGGTCATTTGTCCAAATATTTTCAAAACATGGTTCAAATGGACAAGTAAAAATTAATATGGGTGAAATGGACAAAAAAATAGCAAGGATGAAAATGGATTCATCCTGGCTTAAACTTAAAAAATAGCAAGGATGAAACTGGATGCATCCTATGTAAATTAAAAATAAGAAAAAGTACTTGAAAATGGATAGGATGAAACTGTCTACATCCTGGCTATTTTTATATTTTTGTCCATTTAAACAGTATCAAAATCGAAGTGTCCTTTTCATCCAGGAATTATTGGTTTTGGTCTTTTTAACCAATTTTGTGTAAAATAAATCATTTATAGATACCGGTTAAATGATACAGTAATTCCTTTTTTAATTGGTTATAAATTTATGATACGCAAAAACAATTTTCATTATAAAAACCCAATATATAATTTTCTAGCTAGCTAACCTTGTCACTTTGTTATGGGCTTACCATTGCAAATCAACATTTCAAATCGTTTAAAACTCATATTTTGTCGTAATTTTTCTTTGTGTTTCAAGTTACAATATAACATGGCCGTTATGTGGAAAGCTTACTGTATTTTCCAAGTAAAAATGTTGAAATGCCAATACCTTAATCACCGATTAGATTCTAAATTAATTGTTTAAATATATCTTTAAAGTAAATAGACTTTTGAGTGACAAATAAGTTCCATTCTTCACATACCTTTTTGTCGAGAAGTTCCACCGGTTCCTTGAGTAGTTCTTCTATTTGTATGATGAATCGCCATGAAGTCCTTGAGCTCAACTACACTTTATATCCTAGTCCGAGATCTTAGCTATAATAGACTAGAAATCAAGACTTATAGTTTTGATCACTAATATTGACAAACATGCTTGAGATAGCAACGCATGCGAGTTCGACCGAGCAATGCTCTAACACCTGCAAGCTGGGTGTGCCTCGTTTTGTTTCTGATTATGTGTTTAACCACAATTATAGTTAACCGAAGTTAGCCATATGAACACTTTTGTCTTAACCATATTCATCTAACACTTCTAGATCAAACATGATGATTATCAAGAACATTAAGCCACGGTTTGCAAATATTGCATTTCTTAATTCATAAATGTTTTAGTTCATGAGTATGAGAATCATACTTGACCGATTTTAGAACTTAACCACTGTGTTCATGAGTATGAGAATCATCCAATCTGATATTTGGCATCTCAAACCTCACCTGGACGAGAATTGGGTCTGTATATGGTAATCCTGCAACCTAACTTCTATAATATAGGTTGCAGAATCATCCAATCTGATATATTTCAAATCTCAAACCTCACCTACTTACCTGGACGGGAACATTGATTTGGTTTGTATATGGTAATCCTGCAACCTAACTACCATAGTATAGATTGCAGAATCACCCAATTGGATATATATTTGAAATCTCAAACCTCACCTGGACGAGAACATTGGGTTTGTTATGGTAATCTTGCAACCTGATTACCATAATATAGGTTGCAGAATCAACACAAGATCCATCCAATCTGATATTTGACATCTCAACTTCACTTGGAAGAGAACATTGGGTATGTATATGGTAATCTTGCAAACTGAGTATGCCTTGTTTTGTTTCCGATTATGTGTTTGACCATAAATTTGACTAACTTGACAACAAATTTGACCAACTTGTCCACAATTTGACCAACTTGTCCACAATTTTGACCAACTTTACCTCGATACGGACGCCTTTGACTTAGATATTTTGAGAGAAAACCAAATATCTCCTCTATTATTGTACTCTTCTCTCTTGTCCGAAAAAGTAAGGCTTCAATTTGGGTCTGAAATTTCGTTCCCTCTCAAATCCCCACTCTGATACATCTTTTAGATTCCAATTCGCTCTCAAATTTAAAAGACCTTTTCTTATTGCCTCTCAAATTTGATAAACCTTTTCTTATTCCCTCTCAACTTTCAATTCCCCCCTTCTCAAATTTTCAGAATGATTTCAAATCTAATCCTTCTCTATAAACACAGGGAGATGAAGATCTTAATTTCTTTCCCTTCATTCTTACCATACTCCTTTGCAATTCTCACTTTCTTCTTTCATACCTCTTACCCCGCATACATCTCTGTACCTCATTCATTCTCCAGAGGTAATCTATGTAGCTTTTACTTTCGAATATTTATTTCAAATTAGGGTTTCTTTTTTGTTGGTTGGTATCTTCTTTATAGATTTTTTTGTATGTTGTTATTTACTGCTTTGCAATTGTTGGTATTTGGTTGTTATCTCTTTCCATAGATTACAACCAAACTCAGGGATTCTACATGGTTATGAAGTTTTTCTTCATAGGTTGTTGATAGACACATTTTTGTGTCCGATTTGTCTCGATTCTATATATTGTCAGGGCTCATTTTTGTACTTATTATGGTGTTTTATTTATTTGTAGGTATTTTTGGCCAATAAACATTTTTGGAAAAATTGGCTCGAAAAGTTGTCGGAAAGCACTCGGAAGACATTTGCTATTCGGACTCTCACTTTGGATAAGGGGTAACCTAATTACTAAGGGGAATCTCATTTCCAGGCAGTTACTAATCACACCCCTACTCTGGATAAGGGGCAACCATCTTCAACATTTCAAAAACCGGGTTTTTGGCGGGAAATAAGGTCCAGTGAAGAACAGTTTTGGAAATCGTGATTTGGAGGAGTTTGAGGTCGATTAAACCTCTGATTTTCATAGGATAGACTCCCTATGGGTCTAGGAATCTGATATGGGTGTTTGAATCGATTAGACTGGGCTCAATCGACGGATTTTTCTCACAACAGAAAATATGGAAAGTCACGTGTGTGACCTGTTTTAGGGAGTTTTAGAGAGATTAAAGCACTGTAAACCTTCCCAAAGATTTGTATCTATCTAAGGAAGAGTTTAGAATAAAAAGGAAAGCTCAGAAACGCGTAAAAATTCTAAAACAAGAAATTGCCGCAACTTGGCCGTGAAGAGAATGAAAGAGATTTTGAAAGATTTGGGAGAGATTTAATCGGTATTTTTGTTATAAATAGATGTCTTGGGTCATATAGAAGAGGTGTCGAGAGTTTGGGAACCTAAGGAGAGCCAGAGAAGAAAAAAATCAGAGCTTTACCAAACTCTGTTTCTGCTGCTGCTGTTGCTGAAGAGGAAGAACGCAAAAGAACATTGACACACGGGAAACAGTCGCAGAACAGTGTCGTTGTTTAACAGCTGAAGAACATTAAGCTGTGCAGGGCAGTCGTATTCTAGGGTCTTAAAATAAGCGACAAAGCAACAGTTTTTCTGTAACAGTTCCATTGTAACAGCTGTTTTGCAACACCAATACACTGTTGTAAACAGTCTGTGTTATTAGTTTTCACTCTTTTAATCATCTTTTGAGCAAAAAATACATATTTTGAGATCATGATTAATATGAGGAGCTAAACCCCATTGCTGAGGCGATAGAGGAAGCTATTTTTCCAACAAAAAGTGGTATATTCTATTTTATCTTTTTATTTGCAATAATTATATGATTATTTGCCTTGAACTATTATTGAATATGATTTTTATTTGAGTGATTGTGATCTATTTTGATGGAGTATGCTTAGTTTTAAGACTTTTGATGCTTCATACTTGGTATTTACAATTATTACTTTTGAAAATCTACTTGTTGCAATATTTTAGAATCAAATTAAACAAGAAAATTGCATAAATATAAGTATTGGTTTAATCACTTTGAACTTGGAAAATAGTGGAATCTTAGCCTCAGTGTTTCTTTTAGTATTGATATCATATTTGATTGAGTTTGCTATAATTTTTAGTGAGTTTTCTATTTTATTATTAGAATTTAAGTCTAATTAATATCCTTCGCAAGTCTGAGAATCGAACCACTTTTACCACTATCTACAAATCACATCAATTTTTTGCGCCGCCGACGCGGACTTGTTTTTACGGTTTTAGATTTATTTATTTTTATTTATTTATTTATTTATTATTATTTTTGTCCTTTTTTATGTTTTTGGGTATTTATCGTGTGTCTACAGGTTCTGGATCATAAAGAAAATTGAGCCAAGGAGTTTGGTGATTTCATAAAGACTTGGAGCTAAAGATTAAAGCAAAAAGAACAAAAAAGAAGACAATTTTATTTTAAACAAAACTGTATTAGGGTTTATTATTTGTAATTTTTCTTTATTTTTTTGGACTTTTGGACCTTGGGACATTATTTTTTTCATTACTCTACGGAAGGGTACTTTAAATATAAATTGTTTGCAGAGAAGGAGGAAAATTACGATATTGTCTCTGCACCTTGGGTTCGTACACTAGACATCGGAGTCAGTGGCCCGAGTCGACTACAACTGATTCATCCCCCGTCTGGAACGGGAGGTAAGATTCTAAACACTCGTGAATCCCCTGTCAGCGAGTTACTGGACTCCTTCGTATGCATATATGTTGAGGACTGAATACGGACATTTATTTTTCTAGTAAAGGGCAAGGCCTGGCCATACAAGATAAGGGTTCGGATTTCATCATCGTTCTCTTCTTGCCCGCTTTAGGAACACGTAACCTTCGCGAACCTAAGCCTAAAATTTTGACTAGAACGAGACCGATAGGGTAACGATCTTAACAGAAAAGTCATTCGAAAAATATTGGTTACTCTTTTAAGCATACTTCGAAGTTCTTGACGGTTTCTGTAAGTTGAATGCGTGACTGCGTCGCCTTGTAATACCGGTGAGGCCTTGGGTATCAAAGCTCCACCGAGATTCCCTCGCCTCTATTCAACTTACGTTAACTCAGATTGATTCGAGAGGGGTTTGCTTAAATTGTAACGAATTCCCGTTTGAAGGATTAGAAGCTGGTCTAGAAACAATCTAAGTGGAGCCATCATGCTTTTTGTTTGCTAGAAATCAATAGGTTTGATTTGAATGAGTCAGCCTTGATCTGTGTTTGCTTACCCTTCCAATTTAGAAAATTTTGTTGTATGCCTGAACGTAAAAGAGACGCACTAGGTAGATTTGTTAAAGAGAAACCTAGTAGTTCGAAGCGTCTCGATTACCTTAATCTAGAAAGTCTGTCTTTTGAAGATTCTGTTTTTGAACGTTCTTTGACTGAGGAGAGAATACCTGTTGCTCTGATAGCGCCAGAAATGACAACTTTGAAAGCTTTGTTGAATCCAACTCGGACTACCCGTCCTTCGTGTATTAAGTTAGCTGAAACGGAGGCACCCTATGAACTGAAACCTGGGACCTTACAGATGCTCCCAATCTTTTTAGGGAAAGAAAATGAAAACCCTTATTACCATGTTAGGGATTTTGAGGAAATTTGTAGTACTCTAAGAATTAAAGGCTTAGATGATGATGCTTTGAAACTTAGGTTATTCCCATTTTCCCTGAAAGATAAGGCCAAGTCGTGGCTGTATAGTTTGGACTCCGAGTCAATTGAAACATATGAAAAACTTACATCTGCCTTTTTCAATAAGTTTTTCCCTGGGCACAAAACATCGTCTATTAGGACGCAAATATGCACATTTTCACAAAAAGAGGGAGAATCTTTATATAGGTATTTGGAAAGGTTCAATGATTTATTATCCCAGTGTCCTCATCATGGTTTTGAAAAGGTTAGGCTAGGTCAGATCCTTTATGTGGGTTTAGATTATTCTACAACGATCATGATTGAGTCTCTATGAAATCGCCGAAAAAACCCAGCAATGGGAAAATAGTAGGGCACCCAGAAAACTATTCTTTTAAGTAGAAGAAACGTTAATAGGTTAGAAGAAGGCTATCAATCAGATGCCAAAACTGCTGCTATAGCAAAAAGGATAGAAGTCTTAGAAGTGGGCCAGACTAGTGGTAGAGTGGAGCCTTTTTGGGAAGACCAGAATATTGAAGAGCAGGCCAATGCTCTTTATAATAACACTAGATTTGATAACCGTCAAAAGATTGACCCATATTCAGAAACCTATAATCCTAGTTGGATAAACCATCCGAACTTTTCGTGGTCTAAGGGCCAAAGTCAAGGTCAGTTTAGTAATTTTAATGCTCCCCCAGGTTTTGGCTATACTAAGAATCCTTCAGGACTAGATCAGTTTCAGAATCAGTCAGATAAGAAAATCCTAAGTTCAGAGGAATCTCTCGCCTTGTTAACTCAGCAAACTGCAAAATTCCAGTTATCCGTAGAACAGAGTCTACAAGCTAGTAACAGGATAGGACAAGAAAATAGTCAGGCAAGTTAAAAACCCAGGTTGGTCTGATAAGTGATTCTTTGAGAGAAAAAGGTAAGTTTCCTAGTCAAACACAACCCAACCCTAGAGGAGTTCATGAATTAGTTGCAAAACCATCGGATCAATTGAATGTTGTTAGAACCCTTAGAAGTAGTAGGGTTGTAGACAATAAGGTAACCATGCCATATAGTGAACATACTGTAGTTCACCTCTCAGGATCTCACCTCTCAGAACCAGTAGCTGAAGAGACTGATAAAGTTTCTGATGATGTGACTTCGGTTCCTGAAAGGTATTATTTTAGGCATAGATCCCTATTTCCTCAGCTATTAGTACCAACAAAGAAGGAATCGAACTTTAATGACATAGTGGAGGTTTTTAAGCAAGTTACCATAAACCTTCCGTTATTAGATGCAATTAGGAAAATTCATGCTTATGCCAAGTTCCTTAAGGATATGTGTACGCGAAAGCGAAAACTTAACGTCCATAAGAAAGCCTTTTTAGCTAGTCATGTAAGTTCAATCATTCAGAACACCACAACTCCAAAGTACAAGGACCCGCGTTCTCCTACCATTGCTTGCACAATAAGTAACTTCCGGGTAGAAACAGCTTTACTTGACTTAGGAGCCAGTGTGAACTTACTGCCATTCCATGTATACTTACAGCTAGGAATTGGTGAAATGAAACCTACTCATATGACACTGCAGTTAGATGATAGGTCTGTTAAAATCCCTCGAGGTGTTATCGAGGATGTTCTTATTGAGTTCGACAAGTTTATTTATCCAGTGGATTTCGTGGTCCTAGATACCCAACCTGTCCCTGACCCAGAGAACCAGATACCTGTGATTTTAGGTCGCCCATTTTTAGGTACGTCTAATGCGATCATTAACTGTCGAAATGGTGTGATGAGTTTATCTTTTGGTAATATGACTATGGAGATGAACATTTTTAATGTCAGTAAGCAACCTCATGAGCTAGATGACACATGTGTTGAGGAGGTGAACATGATAGAATCCTTAGTTCAGGAGTCATTACCAAACATCTTGTCTGAAGACCCATTAGAAAGTTGTCTGATTTTGACGATGATAGCACTATTGAACAGGTGAATGTTCTATTAGATTATACCCCTGTGTTAGACACTGATAGATGGAAAGCTAGGTTCGAACCGTTACCAGTTTCTGAGACTACCCTAATTCCATCTTTATAAGAGCCCCCAAAGTTGGACTTTAAACCACTACCCGATACTCTAAAGTATGTGTTTTTAGGCCCATCTGAGACTTTACCTGTGATTGTAGCTTCCAATTTGGATAGTGATCAGGAAAGTAGGCTAATAATGTACTTCAAGACGCTAAGGAAGCTATAGGGTGGACTATAACGGACATTAAGGGTATAAGTCCTACTGTGTGTATGCATCAGATTCATTTGGAGGAAGACTCCAAACCTTCTAGGGAGATGCAACGTCGACTGAACCCTAACATGAAAGAGGTAGTTCGAAAAGAGGTGCTGAAGTTGTTAGATACGGGTATTATTTACCCAATTTCAGACAGTAAGTGGGTCAGTCCTGTTCAGGTTGTCCCCAAGAAATCAGGTATCACTGTAGTCCAGAATGATAATAATGAATTAATCCCAACCCGAGTGACCGCGAGATGGCGTGTGTGTATTGACTATAGGAAATTGAACAAGGTCACAAGGAAGGATCACTTTCCCCTTCCTTTTATCGACCAAATGCTAGAGCGATTAGCTGGACATAGTCACTATTGCTTCTTAGATGGCTTCTCCGGTTATAATCAGATCGTTATTGCCCCAGAAGACCAAGAGAAAACCACTTTTACATGTCCCTTTGGTACCTTTGCGTATAGACGCATGCCTTTCGGGCTATGTAATGCCCCTGCAATTTTTCAGCGTTGTATGATGAGCATATTTTCTGATATGGTAGAACGGTTCTTAGAGGTCTTTATGGATGATTGTTCAGTGTTTGGTTCATCTTTCGATGAGTGCTTGCATCATTTGACATTAGTGTTGACTATGTGTAAGGAAAAAAATTTAGTGCTTAATTGGGAAAAATGCCATTTCATGGTTAAATCAGGAATTGTATTAGGGCACATCGTCTCTTCAAAGGGTATAGAGGTAGACAAAGCCAAAGTTGACCTTATTAAGACTTTACAGGTCCCAAAAACCGTAAAATATATTAGGTCATTCCTAGGGCATGCAGGTTTTACCGTCGATTCATTAAGGATTTTAGCTTGATTTCTAGACCTCTTTGCAATTTGCTTGCAAAAGATGTTAAGTTTGTCTTTGATGATGCTTGTTTAGGCTTTTGAGAAGCTTAAAACTTTATTCACTACTGCCCCGATAGT
Organism: Papaver somniferum; assembly: GCF_003573695.1. Lineage (NCBI taxonomy): Eukaryota > Viridiplantae > Streptophyta > Magnoliopsida > Ranunculales > Papaveraceae > Papaver > Papaver somniferum. Next base: position 19,175,471 of record NW_020618825.1, on the reverse strand, counting down.
CCAGGCACCTAACTGGAACCCACCCTTTGAGATTATGTGTGATTCTTCACTTTATGCTATAGGCATCGTTTTAGGACAACGAGAAAACAAATTACTTCATGTGATTTATTATGCTAGCAAAACTCTGAATGATGCCCAACTGAACTACACAACTATCGAGAAGGAACTTTTAGCCATCGTGTTTGCCTTGGATAAGTTTAGGTCTTACCTATTAGGTTCTAAGATCATAATCTATACAGATCATGCTGCTTTGAAATACCTTTTATCTAAGAAGGATACCAAACCTAGATTGATTAGATGGATCCTATTGTTACAGGAATTTTCCCCAGACATTAGAGACAAAAAGGGTGCAGAAAATGTAGTAGTGGACCACTTGTCTAGGCTAGTTGTTAGTTCCCCTAGTGATTCCCTTCCTATAAGGGATAGCTTTCCTGATGAACAATTGTTCTCTATTTTCCAATCACCTTGGTATGCAAATATAGTGAATTATCTTGTTACTGGTCGAACCCCTCAACATTGGGGTAAGAAAGATCTTTCTAGGTTTTTACCGAGGTTAAGTATTTCTTTTGGGACGATCCTTATCTGTTTAAGTATTGTCCGGACCAGATTATTAGGAGATGTGTATCTGAGAGCGACCAGTCTAGTATTATCTCCTTTTGTCATGAACATGCATGTGGGGGTCATTTTAGTACTAAGAAGACTGCTGCTAAGATTTTGCAGTGTAGATTTTACTGGCCTTTGTTGTTTAAAGATTCCCATAGTCATTGTGTTTATTGTGAGCGTTGCCAGAAGTTAGGAACCATTTCCCATAGAAATATGATGCCTTTGAATCCTATTTTAGTGATTGAGGTCCTTGATGTGTGGGGCATTGATTTTATGGGTCCATTTCCTATTTCGTTTGGTTATCTTTACATACTTGTCGCTGTAGACTATGTGTCTAAGTGGGTTGAGGCGGTTCCGTGTAAAACGAATGACCACAGGGTCGTAGTCCATTTTTTGAAAGAGAATATACTTACACGTTTTAATACGCCGCGAGCTATAATTAGTGATGGAGGTTCACATTTTTGTAATAGACCGTTTGCTCTTTTAATGAAACAATACGGTATTACCCATAAAGTAGCAACCCCATATCACCCTCAGACTAGTGGTCAGGTAGAGGTTTCCAATAGGGAAATTAAACATATTCTAGAGAAAACAGTTAATCCAAATAGGAAAGACTGGTCGTCGAGGCTTACTGATGCGTTATGGGCTTACCGTACTGCGTTTAAGAAATCCATTGGAATGTCACCTTATCGTTTAGTGTTTTGCAAGGCATGTCACCTGCCTGTTGAGTTATAGCATCGAGCCTATTGGGCTATTAAGAAATTAAAATTTTCACTTGACAAGGCAGGATCTCAAAGAAAGCTCCAGCTCAAGGAGTGTAAGAACAAAATGAAACTTGTGCATGATAGGAATATTTTACGAAAGTCATTTTCTCCAGGTCAAAAAGTTTTTCTGTATGACACTCATTTGCATCTATTCCCCGGGAAGTTGCGCTCTCGGTGGACCGGTCCTTTTGTGGTCCTTGCTGTTTTTCCTCATGGCGCTGTTGAGATTGAGACACCAGATGGTAGTAGTTCTTCGAAGGTTAACGGTCAGCGATTGAATCCCTTTTTTAGAGTCTTTTCCTACAGGTGATGTTGAGGAGGTCCCTCTGAAGGACCCTGTTTACCTTGATTAACCATCGAGGCGATTTTGTATGTTGTATAATATTTTTGTAGGTTTTTGGTTACACTTCACCCAGGTACTATCTTTACGACTTCTCTCTTTACTATTTCCTCATGTTACTTATATTTTTGGTACTGTTGTTTGATTAGAAACATTGAGGACAATGTTAGATTTAAGTTTGGGGGTGGGGTAGAACTTTTTGTTACCTTTTCGTTGCAATAAATAAACTCCAGAGCCTAGAAATTTATCCCTATTAAGGATGTCACTAACCAATCTAAGTGGATGAAAGCATTTTGGTTGTAGGAGTTGAGGAACCAATCTGACTAGATGACAACATCTAAAGAGTCTATTCATAAAAGCACAGAGCTCAGGTGTTAGAAATAACATGATAGTTTCACCATATCTCGTTGAGTCCTTTTCACTTCTGTTTTTATTTTGTTTTGTTTTTAAACTATGTTTCTCTAAGTGATTAGGTGGGGCTCACGATTCAAGTTGTTACCAATGCTAGGGTGAATTAGAGTGAGTTAGGATTTTATTTGTATTTTATTTTTGCTCGAGGACTAGCAAATAATAGGTTTGGGGGTATTTGATAGACACATTTTAGTGTCCGATTTGTATCGATTCTATATATTTTTAGGGCTCATTTTTGTACTTATTATGGTGTTTTATTTATTTGTATGTATTTTTGGCCAATAAATATTTTTGGAAAAAATTGGCTCGAAAAGTTGTCGGAAAGCACCCGGAGGACATTTGTTATTCGGACTCTCACTTTAGATAAGGGGAAACCTAATAACTAAGGGACATCCCATTTCCAGGCAGTTGCTAATCACACCCCTACTCTGGATAAGGGGCAACCATCTTTAACTTTTCAAAAACCAGGTTTTTGGCGGGAAAATAGGTGCAGTGAAGAACAGTTTTGGCAATCGTGATTTGGAGGAGTTTGAGGTCGATTAAACCTTTGATTTTCATAGGATAGACTCCTTATGGGTCTAGGAATCTGATATGGGTGTTTAAATCGATTAGACTGGGCTCAATCGACGGATTTTTCAGAAAATATGGAAAGTCACGTGTGTGACCTGTTTTAGGGAATTTTAGAGAGATTAAAGCACTGTAAACCTTCCCAAAGATTTGTATATATCTAAGGAAGAGTTTAGAATAAAAATCAAAGATCAGAAACGCGTAGAAATTATAAAACAAGAAATTTCCGCAACTTGGCCGTGAAGAGAAGGAAAGAGATTTTGGAAGATTTTGGAGAGATTTAATCGATATTTTTGATATAAATAGATGTCTTGGGTCATATAGAAGAGGTGTCGAGAGTTTGGGAACCTAAGGAGATCCAGAGAAGAAGAAATCAGAGCTTTACCAAACTCTGTTTCTGCTGCTGCTTCTGCTGAAGAGGAAGAACGCGTAGAACATTGACGCACAGGAAACAGTCGCAGAACAGTGTCGTTGTTTAACAGCTGAAGAACATTAAGTTGTGCAGGGCAGTCGTATTCTAGGGTCTTAAAATAAGCGACAAAGCAACATTTTTTCTGTAACAGTTCCAATGTAACAGCTGTTTTGCAACACCAATACACTGTTGCAAACAGTCTGTGTTATTACTTTTCGCTCTTTTAATCATCTTTTGAGCAACAAACACATATTTTGAGATCATGATTAATATGAGGAGCTAAACCCCATTGCTGAGGCGATAGAGGAAGCTATTTTTCCAACAAAAAGTGGTATATTCTATTTTATCTTTTTATTTGCAATAATTATATGATTATTTGCCTTGAACTATTCTTGAATATGATTTTTATTTGAGTGATTGTGATCTATTTTGATGGAGTATGCTTAGTTTTAAGACTTTTGATGCTTCATACTTGGTATTTACAATTATTACTTTTGAAAATCTACTTGTTGCAATATTTTAAAATCAAATTAAACAAGAAAATTGCATAAATATAAGTATTGGTTTAATAACTTTGAACTTGGAAAATAGTGGAATCTTAGCCTCATTGTTTCTTTTAGTATTGATATCATCTTTGAATGAGTTTGCTATAATTTTTAGTGAGTTTTCTATTTTATTATTAGAATTTAAGTCTAATTAATATCCTTCGCAAGTCTGAGAATCGAACCACTTTTACCACTATCTACAAATCACATCAATTTTTGGTGCCGCCGACGCGGACTTGTTTTTACGGTTTTTGATTTTTTTTTATTATTATTTTTGACCTTTTTTATGTTTTTGGGTATTTATCGTGTGTCTACAGGTTCTGGATCATAAAGAAAATTGAGCCAAGGAGTTTGGTGATTTCATAAAGACTTGGAGCTAAAGATTAAAGCAAAAAGAACAAAAAAGAAGACAATTTTATTTTAAACAAAACTGTATTAGAGTTTATTATTTTTGTAATTTTTCTTTATTTTTTTGGACTTTTGGACTTTTGTACTTTGGGACATTATTTTTTTTATTACCCTACGGAAGGGTACTTTAAATATAAACTGTTTGCGGAGAAGGAGGACAATTACGATATTGTCTCTGCACCTTGGGTTCGTACACTAAACATCGGAGTCAGTGGCCCGAGTCGACTACAACCGATTCATCCCCCGTCTGGAACGGGAGGTAAGATTCTAAACACTCGCGAATCCCCTGTCAGCGAGTTACTGGACTCCTTCGTATGCATATATGTTGAGGACTGAATACGGACATTTATTTTTCTAGTAAAGGGCAAGGCCTGGCCATACAAGATAAGGGTTCGGATTTCATCACCGTTCTATTCTTGCCCGCTTTAGGAACACGTAACCTACGCGAACCTAAGCCTAAAATTTTGACTAGAACGAGACCGATAGGGTAACGAGCTTAACAGGAAAGTCATTCGAAAAATATTGGTTACTCTTTTAAGCATAATTCGAAGTTCTTGACGGTTTTTGTAAGTTGAATGTGTGAATGCGCCGCCTTGTAATACCGGTGAGGCCTTGGTATCAAAGCTCCACCGAGCTTCCCTCGCCTCTATTCAACTTACGTTAACTCGGATTGATTCCAGAGGGGTTTGCTTAAATTGTAACGAATTCCCGTTCGAAGTATTAAAAGATGGTCTAGAAACAATCTAAGTGGAACCATCATGCTTTTTGTTTGCTAGAAATCAATAGGTTTGATTTGGTTGAGTCGGCCTTGATCTGTTTTTGCTTACCCTTCCAATTTAGAAAATTCTATTATATGCCTGAACGTAAAAGAGACGCACTAGGTAGATTTGTTAAAGAGAAACCTAGTAGTTCGAAGCGTCTCGATTACCTTAATCTAGAAAGTCCGTCTTTTGAAGAGTCTGTTTTTGAACGATCTTTGACTGAGGAGAGAATCCCTGTTGCTCTGATAACGCCATAAATGACAACTTTGAAAGCTTTGTTGAATCCAACTCGGACTACCCGTCCTTCGTGTATTAAGTTAGCTGAAACGGAGGCACCCTATGAACTGAAACCTGAGACCTTACAGATACTCCCAATCTTTTTAGTGAAAGAAAATGAAAACCCTTATTACCATGTTAGGGATTTTGAGGAAATTTGTAGTACTCTAAGAATTAGAGGCTTAGATGATGATGCTTTGAAACTTAGGTTATTCCCATTTTCCCTGAAAGATAAGTCCAAGTCGTGGCTGTATAGTTTAGACTCCGAGTCAATTGAGACATATGAACAACTTACATCTGCCTTTTTCAATAAGTTTTTCCCTAGGCACAAAACATCGTCTATTAGGACGCATATATGCACATTTTCACAACAAGAGGGAGAATCTTTATATAGGTATTTGGAAAGGTTCAATGATTTATTATCCCAGTGTCCTCATCATGGTTTAGAAAAGGTTAGGCTAGGTCAGATCCTTTATGAGGGTTTAGATTATTCCACAACGACCATGGTTGAGTCTCTATGCATTGGTGGATTTGAAAACCAAACTGTTGATGCGGCGATGGAATTTTTTAATGAAATCGCCGAAAAAAAAAGCAATGGAAAAATAGTAGGGCACCCCAGAAAACAATTCTTTTAAGTAGAGGAAACGTTAATAGGTTAGAAGGAGGCTATGAATCAGATGCCAAAATTGGTGCTATAGCAAAAAGGTTAGAAGTCTTAGAAGTAGGCCAGACTAGTGGTAGAGTGGAGCCTTTTTGGGAAGACCAGAATATTGAAGAGCAGGCCAATGCTCTTTATAATAACACTAGATTTCATAACCGTCAAAAGATTGACCCATATTCAGAAACCTATAATCCTGGTTGGAGAAACCATCCGAACTTTTCGTGGTCTAAGGGCCAAAGTCAAGGTCAGTTTAGTAATTCTAATGCTCCCCCAGGTTTTGGCTATACTAAGAATCCTTCAGGACTAGCTCAGTTTCAGAATCAGTCAGATAAGAAAATCCTAAGTTTAGAGGAATCTCTCGCATTGTTAACTCAACAAACTACATAATTCCAGTTATCCGTAGAACAGAGTCTACAAGCTAGTAACATGATAGGACAAGAAAATAGTCAGGCTATTTCCAAGTTAAAAACCCAGGTTGGTCTGATAAGTGATTCTTTGAGAGAAAAAGGTAAGTTTCCTAGTCAAACACAACCCAACCCTAGAGGAGTTTATGAATTAGGTTTAAAACCATCGAATCAATTGAATGCTGTTAGAACCCTTAGAAGTGGTAGGGTTATACACAATAAGGTAACAATGCCCGATAGTGAACATAGTGTAGTTCACCCCTAAAGATCTCACCTCTCAGAACCAGTAGATGAAGAGACTGATAAAGTTTCTGATGATGTGAATTCGGTTCCTGAAAGGTCTTATTTTAGGCCTGGAGCCCTATTTCCTCAGCTATTAGTACCAACAAAGAAGGAATCGAACTTTAATGACATAGTGGAGGTTTTTAAGCAAGTTACCATAAACCTTCCCTTATTAGATGCAATTAGGAAAATTCCTGCTTATGCCAAGTTCCTTAAGGATATGTGTACGCGAAAGCGAAAACTTAGCGTCCATAAGAAAGCCTTTTTAGCTAGTCACGTAAGTTCAATCATTCAGAACACCACAACTCCAAAGTACAAAGACCCAGGTTCTCCTACCATTGCTTGCACAATAGGTAACTTCCGGGTAGAAAAAGCTTTACTTGACTTAGGAGCCAGTGTGAACTTACTGCCATTCCATGTATACTTACAACTAGGATTTGGTGAAATGAAACCTACTCTGATGACACTGCAGTTAGCTGATAGGTCTGTTAAAATCCCTCGAGGTATTATCGAGGATGTTCTTATTGAGGTCGACAAGTTTATTTATCCAGTGGATTTCGTGGTCCTAGACACCCAACATGTCCCTGACCCAGAGAACCAGATACCTTTGATTTTAGGTCGCCCATTTTTAGTTACGTCTAATGCGATCATTAACTGTCGAAATGGTGTGATGAGTTTATCTTTTGGTAATATGACTATGGAGATGAACATTTTTAATGTCAGTAAGCAACCTCATGAGCTAGATGACACATGTGTTTAGGAGGTGAACATGATAGAAGCCTTAGTTCAGGAGTCATTACCAAACATCTTGTCTGAAGACCCATTAGAAAGTTTTCTATCCCATTTTGGTTTAGATTTTGAGGACGATAAAACAAGTGAATGCTCTATTAGATTCTACCCCTGTGTTAGACACTGATAGATAGAAAGCTAGGTTCGAACCGTTACCAGTTTCTGAGACTACCCTAATTCCATCTTTATAAGAGCCCCCAAAGTTGGACCTTAAACCACTACCCGATACTCTAAAGTATGTGTTTTTAGGCCCATCTGAGACTTTACCTGTGATTGTAGCTTCCAATTTGGATAGTGATCAGGAAAGTAGGCTAGTAAATGTACTTCAAGACACTAAGGAAGCTTTAGGGTGGACTATAGCATACATTAAGGGTATAAGTCCTACTATGTGTATGCATCAGATTCATTTGGAGGAAGACTCCAAACCTTCTAGGGAGATGCAACGTCGACTGAACCCTAACATGAAAGAGGTAGTTCGAAAAGAGGTGCTGAAGTTGTTAGATGCGGGTATTATTTACCCAATTTCAGACAGTAAGTGGGTCAGTCCTGTTCAGGTTGTCCCCAAGAAATCAGGTATCACTGTAGTCCAGAATGATAATAATGAATTAATCCCAACCCGAGTGACCGCGAGATGGCGTGTGTGTATTGACTATAGGAAATTGAACAAGGTCACAAGGAAGGATCACTTTCCCCTTCCTTTTATCGACCAAATGCTAGAGCGATTTGCTGGACATAGTCACTATTGCTTCTTAGATGGCTTCTCCGGTTATAATCAGATCGTTATTGCCCCAGAAGACCAAGAGAAAACCACTTTTACCTGTCCCTTTGGTACCTTTGCGTATAGACGCATGCCTTTCGGGTTATGTAATGCCCCTGCAACTTTTCAGCGTTGTATGATGAGCATATTTTATGATATGGTAGAACGGTTCTTAGAGGTCTTTACGGATGATTGTTCAGTGTTTGGTTCATCTTTCGATGAGTGCTTGCATCATTTGACATTAGTGTTGACTATGTGTAAGGAAAAAAATTTAGTGCTTAATTGGGAAAAATGCCATTTCATGGTTAAATCAGGAATTGTATTAGGGCACATCGTCTCTTCAAAGGGTATAGAGGTAGACAAAGCCAAAGTTGACCTTATTAAGACTTTACAGGTCCCAAAAACCGTAAAATATATTAGGTCATTCCTAGGGCATGCAGGTTTTTACCGTCGATTCATTAAGGATTTTAGCTTGATTTCTAGACCTCTTTGAAATTTGCTTGCAAAAGATGTTAAGTTTGTCTTTGATGATGCTTGTTTAGGCTTTTGAGAAGCTTAAAACTTTACTCACTACTGCCCCGATAGTCCAGGCACCTAACTGGAACCCACCCTTTGAGATTATGTGTGATTCTTCAGATTATGCTATAGGCGTCGTTTTAGGACAACGAGAAAACAAATTACTTCATGTGATTTATTATGCTAGCAAAACTCTGAATGATGCCCAACTGAACTACACAACTACCGAGAAGGAACTTTTAGCCATCGTGTTTGCCTTGGATAAGTTTAGGTCTTACCTATTAGGTTCTAAGATCATAATCTATACAGATCATCCTGCTTTGAAATACCTTTTATCAAAGAAGGATACCAAACCTAGATTGATTAGATGGATCCTATTGTTACAGGAATTTTCCCCAGACATTAGAGACAAAAAGGGTGCAGAAAATGTAGTAGCGGACCACTTATCTAGGCTAGTTGTTAGTTCCCCTAGTGATTCCCTTCCTATAAGGGATAGGTTTCCTGATGAACAATTGTTCTCTATTTTCCAATCACCTTGGTATGCAAATATAGTGAATTATCTTGTTACTGGTCGAACCCCTCAACATTGGGGTAAGCAAGATCTTTCTAGGTTTTTACCGAGGTTAAGCATTTCTTTTGGGACGATCCTTATCTGTTTAAGTATTGTCCGGACCAGATTATTAGGAGATGTGTATCTGAGAGTGACCAGTCTAGTATTATCTCCTTTTGTCATGAACATGCATGTGGGGGTCATTTTAGTGCTAAGAAGACTGCTGCTAAGATTTTGCAGTGTAGATTTTACTGGCCTTCGTTGTTTAAAGATTCCCATAGTCATTGTGTTTATTGTGAGCGTCGCCAGAAGTTAGGAACCATTTCCCGTAGAAATATGATGCCTTTGAATCCTATTTTAGTGATTGAGGTCCTTGATGTGTGGGGCATTGATTTTATGGGTCCATTTCTTATTTCGTTTGGTTATCTTTACATACTTTTCGCTGTAGACTATGTGTCTAAGTGGGTTGAGGCGGTTCCGTGTACAACGAATGACCACAGGGTCGTAGTCCAGTTTTTGAAAGAGAATATACTTACACGTTTTAATACGCCGCGAGCTATAATTAGTGATGGAGGTTCACATTTTTGTAATAGACCGTTTGCTCTTTTAATGAAACAATACGGTATTACCCATAAAGTAGCAACCCCATATCACCCTCAGACTAGTGGTCAGGTAGAGGTTTCCAATAGGGAAATTAAACATATTCTAGAGAAAACAGTTAATCCAAATAGGAAAGACTGGTCGTCGAGGCTTACTGATGCGTTATGGGCTTACCGTACTGCGTTTAAGAAATCCATTGGAATGTCACCTTATCGTTTAGTGTTTTGCAAGGCATGTCACCTGCCTGTTGAGTTATATCATCGAGCCTATTGGGCTATTAAGAACTTAAAATTTTCACTTGACAAGGCAGGAGCTCAAAGAAAGCTCCAGCTCAAGGAGTGTAAGAACAAAATGAAACTTGTGCATGATAGGAATATTTTACGAAAGTAATTTTCTCCAGGTCAAAAAGTTTTTCTGTATGACACTCATTTGCATCTATTCCCCGGGAAGTTGCGCTCTCGGTGGACCGGTCCTTTTGTGGTCCTTGCTGTTTTTCCTCATGGCGCTGTTGAGATTGACACACCAGATGGTAGTAGTTCTTCGAAGGTTAACGGTCAGCGATTGAAGCCCTTTTTAGAGCCTTTTCCTACAGGTGATGTTGAGGAGGTCCCTCTGAAGGACCCTGTTTACCTTGATTGACCATCGAGGCGATTTTGTATGTTGTATAATATTTTTGTATGTTCTTGGTTACACTTCACCCAGGTACTATCTTTACGACTTCTCTCTTTACTATTTCCTCATGTTACTTATATTTTTGGTACTGTTGTCTGATTAGAAACATTGAGGACAATGTTAGATTTAAGTTTGGGGGTGGGGTAGAACTTTTTGTTACCTTTTCGTTGCAATAAATAAACTCCAGAGCCTAGAAATTTATCCCTATTAAGGATGGCACTAACCAATCTAAGTGGATGAAAGCATTTTGGTTGTAGGAGTTGAGGAACCAATCTGACTAGATGACAACTTCTAAAGAGTCTATTCATAAAAGCACAGAGCTCAGGTGTTAGAAATAACATGATAGTTTCACCATATCTCGTTGAGTCCTTTTCACTTCTGTTTTTATTTTGTTTTGTTTTTAAACTATGTTTCTCTAAGTGATTAGGTGGGGCTCACGATTCAAGTTGTTACCAATGCTAGGGTGAATTAGAGTGAGTTAGGATTTTATTTCTATTTTATTTTTGCTCGAGGACTAGCAAATAATAGGTTTGGGGGTATTTGATAGACACATTTTAGTGTCCGATTTGTATCGATTCTATATATTTTTAGGGCTCATTTTTGTACTTATTATGGTGTTTTATTTATTTGTAGGTATTTTTGGCCAATAAATATTTTTGGAAAAAATTGGCTCGAAAAGTTGTCGGAAAGCACCCGGAGGACATTTGCTATTCGGACTCTCACTTTAGATAAGGGGTAACCTAATTACTAAGGGACATCCCATTTCCAGGCAGTTGCTAATCACACCCCTACTCTGGATAAGGGGCAACCATCTTCAACATTTCAAAAACCAGGTTTTTGGCGGGAAAATAGGTGCAGTGAAGAACAGTTTTGGCAATCGTGATTTGGAGGAGTTTGAGGTCGATTAAACCTCTGATTTTCATAGGATAGACTCCTTATGGGTCTAGGAATCTGATATGGGTGTTTAAATCGATTAGACTGGGCTCAATCGACGGATTTTTCTCACAACAGAAAATATGGAAAGTCGCGTGTGTGACCTGTTTAAGGGAATTTTAGAATAGATTAAAGCGATTTAAACCTTCCCAAAGATTTGTATCTATCTAAGGAAGAGTTTAGAATAAAAAGGAAAGCTCAGAAACGCGTAGAAATTCTAAAACAAGAAATTGCTGCAACTTGTCCGTGAAGAGAAGGAAAGAGATTTTGGAAGATTTGGGAGAGATTTAATCGGTATTTTTGATATAAATAGATGTATTGGGTCATATAGAAGAGGTGTCGAGAGTTTGGGAACCTAAGGAGAGCCAGAGAAGAAGAAATCAGAGCTTTACCAAACTCTGTTTCTGCTGCTGCTGCTGAAGAGGAAGACCGCGAAGAACATTGACGCACGGGAAACAGTCGCAGAACAGTGTCGTTGTTTAACAGTTTAAGAACATTAAGCTGTGCAGGGCAGTCGTATTCTAGAGTCTTAAAATCAGCGACAAAGCAACAACTTTTTTGTAGCAGTTCCATTGTAACAGCTGTTTTGCAACACCAATACACTGTTGCAAACAGTCTGTGTTATTACTTTTCACTCTTTTAATCATCTTTTGAGCAACAAACACATATTTTGAGATCATGATTAATATGAGGAGCTAAACCCCATTGCTGAGGCGATAGAGGAAGCTATTTTTCCAACAAAAAGTGGTATATTCTATTTTATCTTTTTATTTGCAATAATTATATGATTATTTTCCTTGAACTATTATTGAATATGATTTTTATTTGAGTGATTGTGATCTATTTTGATGGAGTATGCTTATTTTTAAGACTTTTGATGCTTCATACTTGGTATTTACAATTATTACTTTTGAAAATCTACTTGTTGCAATATTTTAGAATCAAATTAAACAAGAAAATTGCATAAATATAAGTATTGGTTTAATCACTTTGAACTTGGAAAATAGTGGAATCTTAGCCTCAGTGTTTCTTTTAGTATTGATATCATTTTTGATTGAGTTTGCTATAATTTTTAGTGAGTTTTCTATTTTATTATTAGAATTTAAGTCTAATTAATATCCTTCACAAGTCTGAGAATCGAACCACTTTTACCACTATCTACAAATCACATCAGTTGTTCTTATTACTTTAAACTTATACCTTTGTTGGTTGTTATATCCTTCCATAGATTTCAACCAGAATTTGGGGTTTTGTATTTCAGTATTCACTGCTACGTCTGGTCTCATTTTAGTTCAAATTCCTAATATGTTGTTTGGTTTGTTTGGTATGAAAATGTTGTCAAGTCAGGATTCTGACTTTTCAGATCATGTAGTGTCTCCTTCTACCAATGAAACTGGTTCTGCATCTGATGTTCGTAGTACTGAATCTAATGGTGGTTTTGAAAATGGTTCTCTATCTCATGATGAAACTCAATCTGATTCCGACTTAGAGGATACATAACTTCCACTCAGACTCTTGGTGGAAATAGATGAATGTGGAAGACCATTTGGTGATCATGCAGCAAAGTTTGCAACTCGTGCAGGGGAACTCATTTGAGTTCACTGTCCAATTGAATACAAAGACTGGATACTCATTCTTGCATCCTTCAAGGACCAAGTCTGGAACCTTCTCATGGTAACTTGTTATCTCCTATGCATTTTCTTCTATGGTTTGCTCATGGCTGGTGTCCTACATACATATCAGTATTTATATACCAACTATAACTAGTTATTGTTTATGGCTGACAAAAATACTTCATCTTTTCAGGACAAATTTTGTTTTGCATATGATGAGTCTCTTGTCAAGCCATTTGTCCAATAAAAAAATTGCACAAAAGTTTTGTTCTTTCAATTGGGAGTTACGCCTTCACATTATGAAAAAGCTTGAGACCCGAGAAGAGATGGATGCAGCATGCCCTTATGGTGTTAATGATGATGTTTGGAAACGATTTGTGCATAATGAGTACCAGCCTGGCATGCAGGAAAAGTATGCCAGATATCCTGAGAACTAGCGGAAGAGAAGGATTCAACATTGTTTAGGTTAACTATCCCATGCCAACAAATCCTACGTAGTTGTAAGTACTTTCTAACCTATTGTTCTTAACATTAAATTCTCAAACTATTTTATTTGGAAAACTCTTACTAACCATATTGATTGTACAGGCCAAAAAAGAAGGTAGGGTTATTGAGTGCCGTGGTGAGAGCTGGATGCTGGCTCATGTAGGGAAAAATAGAGATGTACATCCAAGTGCAGTTGAAACATATGTCATTATTGGACCATCATATGTTATTTAGTGTTCAAATAAATTTAATTGTTTACAGTTTGGTTCTTTTGGACTTCAGGAAAAAATGAAAGTTGTTGTAGAAAAGAGAAAGGCTCAATCTGAAGCTGGTATTGAGGATGTTGTAGATATTACCAATGTTCCAATTAATGAAGTTTTTGGTGATGAATCTAATCGAAGTTATTGCCGAGGCTTTTCATCCACTGTTACCAAGAAGCAAGCAATACAAGGAAAATTTGGTTCTTCAATAGCCGCCAGTACAAAAGTTAATTCATTTACTCCAGCTGGTAATGAAGGCAGGATGGACAAGATCCAAGAGGAGTTGAGTGTTGTCTCAAAGGTGAGCTTCAATCTGTAATTCATTTACGTCCTTCATTTTTATAGTTGGATATTTTAATTTTTTTAATCAACTATTGAATGGGTTGGTTATGGTTATAGGCTGTTTTCAGTTTCATGGAAAGCCAACAGAACAAAGCCAATTATCAAAGAAGAGCACAAGTCCCTGATATCCATTTTTCGGTCATTCAACCTGGTGATGCTGCTAATACTATATCAGCTAAAGGAGAGCCTCAAGTTCGTCTTGTTAACAGAAAAAGGGAGATAGTCGCAATAGGTTATGTGGTTACCAGCTTGGATGGAGAAATATGTCACGGGGTGAGTGTTGATCATGACGAGATGAAGGTATGCATTGAGGGTGTTCTTGATGTGCACTATCGTGTACCTGATGCTCCTCAAGGCCCGGAAAAATGTTTCACATTGGCTGATTATGTTTTAGGTGGATTTTTAATCTGGCCTGCAAACCGGTAGATTAAGCAGTTTGGAACTTATCTTTTGGTGCAGCTTTCCTTACTTTTTATACATATGCTTCTGCTTATATTTTGTTGTGTTCTTTTGATTCAGCCACTCTTTATTTAGAGTTCGTAGTTACTGTGTAACTATGAAAGCTTCTTAGTCTTTCCTACAAACCGGTTGGTTACCCAAGATCTAGACTAAGCAGTTTCAAACATAGTTTTTTGTGAAGCTTTCCTTAGACTAAGATATACATATTACTTCTTATATTTTGTGGAGTCTTTTTTCACACTCTAACTAGAGTGTACCTCAGAAATGTTCCTTTCAGTTTTCTGTCACTTTAAACATTTCTTAAAAATACAATTATGCGAGTGTATCGGGTTGTACTCCTTTGTATATAATCTATATATGTATGTATTTTATTTAATTGCTTTTATTTGTCTCCCCCCCCCACCCCTCTTTTTTTAACTCCTCCATTTTAAATGTCGGTCCCTAGCCCGGGTAAAGGAGGAGGAAAGAGGGGCAACCTTGTATCCTCTTCTGATATTTCATAACGTTTTTTTGTCTGTTTTCAGGAACTTTGGTGTACAAGATTTAGAACACAAAATTTTATCCGCAGGTCGCCTTTTTATTCTCAGTTTTGTTACCCATACCTATTATGATCTCTTCAAATATGTCATTTTCTTATTCAGCTGTCATGTATCTAGCAAGTATTTTAATCTCAGGTTTGTTTCATTACCTATCATGATCTCTTCAAATTGTTTTGTGTACTTATTAAACTGACAATATTTGGTTCACTGATATGCGTTTCACGTGATTCCTGCCAAAAGGTACAACTTACCACTGTAATTCCAGTTGGTGGGTAAACACTTGACATATTAGAGTTTCTAGCATTACTTACTGAAAATTGGGTTGACTGATGATAACATTATCTTTGTTTTTCGAGAATTCATTGATGCGAACACCTGAAGCGGATCAGTCCCACTGTGTGGGGGTTAATCATGAAGCTGGATAAACAAGTGAGACAACGTTGGCCTTGAAAAGCTGTACCAAGTGAGGGAAAGAACTTGTACCAAGCGAGACATTCTTTTCTTTACTTTTATTAATTGGTGAGTAAAGTCTTGCTATATCAGGGCATTGTTTGTTGTCATCTTAATTTAACATAAGAAACCATGTATATAAATTCCCAGTGACAACTCTGTCAAATATAAACTTTTGATGCTTAGATTGCCATGTTCATATAAAAACAGTGAGAATGTATGCATTAGAAACTTGTTTATATTAGAAACTGCTGAAACACACAACCTTGTCATTTTCTTATAACATAGGGAACTCATGTATGTTTTTTTTTCCACAAGAAGTTGTTTCACACTCACATATACTTAGGTATCTGAATGAATGATGAGACAAATCTTTTTTCAATTGGTTGGTCTATAATGAGTGTATGTATTGCAGAATGACAATGAACATGTAAATGAATTGCCGAAATTACTGAATGAATCTTTCTCTCCTATGAGAGTTGTTTCTAATTTGAGTTTATGTTTCACATTTGTTGTTTTGTCAGGATCAAGGTAGTCAATATCGGTTGTACAGGCCGATATTATCGGTTTTATTGGATATCCGAGAAAACCTTTACGATACTGAAAATATCGGCGATACGAAGGAGAAACGATAAAAACAAGTGTATCGTCATGTACGGACCGATATATCGGTTTCACTTGTACACTGATAATATAGGTTTCACTTGTACAATGATATATCACTAATGTATTTTGTCTTTGATTATGACTTCTTGAACTTTTAGTTCAAGAAAGTAATTCCACTAATTTTGCTAACTTCATATATCGTTATGGTGGATGTAATTACTGTAAATTTGATGTTGATAGGCTAACAGACATTCAATGCTTGGTTTCCTTGTTGATAGTATAAGGCTCTAATCAACCACCTCTTATTTTGTAAGGTTGAAGTATGTTTACTACAATTATTATTTTCTATTATGGTTATATCAATACATTTTTTTATATAAATAATAAATATTAAAAAAAATCCTAATGATGTATCACCTATAAAAACAGATATTATCATTTGTATAGGTGTATAAGACCCGACCGATACGATACCGATACATGATATTAACTACCTTGGTCAGGATACTGGAATAAATGGAAATAGCTGATTCCATGAGCTGGTTAAGGATACTCCGATGTCAAAGGACGACTTCTTTTGGCTGATGAACAACTTATTTTCAGCCAAGGTATAATGCAGTATAGCACATTTATATTTAGAAACTACTGAAAAACATAACAATATAGGGAACCATGTATTTTTTTAGGCTTAAGCAGTTCTTTCAATGTAAGAATGATACTTATATATACTTGCATATGTGAAAGAATGAGGAGACAAACTTTGGTTCAATTGGTTGTTGTATGGATTCTAGAATTAGTGAATGCATGTACTGTGGAATGAGATTGAATTGTGGGTTTCAGATTCAGTATTGCAGGTTCATAAATGAATTCCAATGCAGCTTCAGAAAGTAACTGTATTGAAGCTTCAGAAATGGATTGCATTGCAGGGTCCAATTATGGGAACTTATTTATAATAGTTGGAAAACGTTTTTATTTTTTTGAAAGCTATATTTTTTTTATCAACGTCGAATCAACGTTATAAAATATGTTAGTAATTAGCACTGGAAATGTCATTACCGTTACAATGAATCGTCAACGTCTAAAGTCGTTAGACTACATGTTACACAAGATAGACACGTGGTAAACGTCAATCGTTACATTCAGATGTTACGAATCGAATCGTTACAGCAAGTTTTTATATCCGAAATGTTACAATCAATCATCAATGCTTGAAGACGTTACATTACACGTTACAGCTAATTGACACGTGTCGTACGGTAGTCGTTACACTGATCTGTCACGGTAGTGAATCGTTACAATACCTGTTAAATATTATCTGTTACAATCAACTAAAAAAACGATTAAAATCGTTGTTGTGGCTGTTACAAGAAAAGGATAAGTGGCAATAAGCCAACCGTTACACACAAAATCTCCGTTACAATATCTGTTACACCGAACTGTTACAGTCTAACCGTTATGACATACAAAATAACGGCTATCCGTTACAACAAAATGACATCAGATAAATCTTGTGCTGACAAGATAACCGTTGGTGTATTTACTCTAACAAATGAAACCGTTATTTAATAAAATTTTATTGTAACGAAATGAACCGTTGAAAAATTATTGTAACACTAATAATAACGGAACATTTCCAACTTTATTTTGACGTTACAATATATATATGCTAACGTTTTTTCAACTTTACAAAATCCTTGATTTCGTGTGGTGTAACTCAGTTTCACAATATACTCTACAATCGAACAGATAGAAATCCGTGAGCCCGATTATTATGAGAAAGAACTTGAACGGTACCAAAGACCAATCTTCAAGTGTCAATCAATTTTAATCAACAACCAAAGGTTGGATTTACCAATTGATTGAACTACGCACAACCTGTGATATTTAAATTATATAAAAAAATATAATGCAGAAAAGAAATAACACAGACACTAGAAGTTTTGTCAACGTAGAAACCGCAAATTCAAAAAAACCCCGGGGCCTAGTCCAGATTTGAACACTACACTGTATTAAGCCACTACGGAATCTGGCCTACTACAAGATAACTTTGGACTGAAATGTAGTTGAGACCTAACCAATCTCACAGTGATTAAGGTACAGTCGCGTTCCTTACGCCTTTGAATCCTAGTAGGACTCTACGCACTTGATTCCCTTAGCTGATCTCACCCACAACTAAGAGTTGTTACAACCCAAAGCCGAAGACTTGCTAAACAAATCTGTCTCCCACAGAAATATCTACAAAGTTTTTTGTTCCGTCTTTTGATAAATCAAGGTAAACAGGAACCAAATGATAATCCGCACTTATATTCCCGAAGAACAGCCTATAAATATCAATCATTTAAAAATAACTTAACTATATGGCAGTGGAACAAGTTATTGTAGAATCGTAGAGAATGAGACAACGAGATTTGTGATTACTTTTTATATCTTACCTATCGGAGATAGATCTCGAGAAAATCTTAGAGAAGATACTACGCAACACGATAGAACAAGTAAGATCAGAAAATCCAACTACAGAGAAAATAGTTGGGTCTGGATTCAGAATCCCAATAAAGTCTTCAAGTCGTTAACCTATAATGGTTTTAGGAAAAACCTATGTTTAAGGAGAATCGACTCTAGTCACAACTAGTATCACACAGAAGGTGTGGGGATTAGGTTCCCCAGTTGCTAGAGTTCTCCCTTATATAGTCTTCAAATCAGGGTTTGATAAATTTGGAACAAAGAAATCAATATTCACCGTTAGATGAAAACTTGATTTAAGATTCAAGCTAATATATCTTCATCGTAATATAGTCTTAGCTTGTTACACACAAATGAAATATACTTTCATTTAGATATGGGTAACCGTACCTAAACTTGTATATTGAGTTGGATCAATAACAGTTAACCGAAGTTAGCCATACAAACACTTTTGTCTTAACCATATTCATCTTAACACTTCTACATAAAATCATAATCAAATGAATCTAATTGTGTTACTCATAGAGTTGTTCAATTGTTAATATTCTCATAGAAGTATACAAGACACAATTGAAACAAAATTGGATTGATTCAAAAGAATCAGATCATGAACACTTTAGCCACGGTTTGCAAATATTGCATTCCTTAATATATGAATGTAAATTTTCATGAGTATAAATTCATACTTTAACGATTTTAATTAGAACTTAATCACATAGTTTGCAAACGCGTATGCAAACTTAAGTCCGTACTTTGTCTTTTCCGACAGTTCGCAAACGGATATGCATACTATCGTTCTAGACTGAATTCATGTGAAACAGTTTGCAAAAAGGTAAGAAAACTTAGTTCACGGACTTCCACAGTTAAAACCGTTCGCATACATGTATGCGTACTTGGTTCCCAGATCTGAATCATTCTTACAACAGTTTGCATATGGGTATGCATACTGTGCTATATCCAGACAATGATTAATTGTTCTAAACTCCCATTTCAATCATTGAAACATTCTTAGAAGATGAAAATAGCTGTCTCACACAAATTATTAGCTTATAAGCAATTTTCAAGTGATCTAATGATTAATACGAAACATTCTGAGTCTACATCAAATGACTGTCTCATACAAATCAAGTAAGATGTTACAAGACGATTTTCACATGATCATCTTTTTACTTTCGTCAAGAATAATGATGAACGTAGTTAAAGCAAAAATCTTTCCAACACATATTTCGAGAAAGATATAAGCGAGTTAAACTCAACTCTAAATATCAAATGTGTATAATGTAAAGTCAATATAGCTATACGATTTAGTCTCAATAGGAGATAAAATAGAATAGACTTCTGAGTGATAGATGAGTTCAAGTATCCACATACCTTTTGTTGATGAAGTTCCTCCAAGCTCCCCTTAGTAGATCTTCGTCTTCAATCGATGAACGCCGTGAAGTTTAAAGCTCAACTACACATTCTATCCTAATTCGAGACATAGCTGTAATTAGACTAGATCTCAAGACTTATAGTTTTGACAACTAAACTTGACAAACAAGCTTGAGATAGCAAAGCTTGCGAGTTCGACCGAGCAGTTCTCTAACATTAAGGTTTGTGTAAAGGATATTTTAATATTTTAACATATTTTAGACACCCGATATCCTCTTTGATATATTGGTTAAAGAAAATTTTAGGCATGAAATAAAGGATATAGTCCTCAAACTAGGGAGGTAAAAAAAGTTCGTAAACTTGGAAGGTTATCCGACTACTGCATATGTGACCTCTTGCGTATAAAATATGTCATGCCCATATGCCCTTCCCTCCCATCATCACTAGAGGTGTAAATTGGGGCGTGCCTTCACGAGCACATTCCATCCCAGCATGTTAAAATTTGAGCACGACACAGCATAACACGTGACTTAGCCCATCATAGCCCGACATGTTAGGTTCATGGGCTGTGGTGGGTTAGCCTAATCAGTGGTACAACATAGTACGTGGCATGGATAAACACGTAGCGCAGCACAACACGTTAAGAAAGCACGTCATAATATGCATAAAACACTACAAAATACATCACAGTTTGTGTATATTTCATAGAGTTTTTATTCTTGACAATTTTTGATATTCAGTCATCGTTATATTGACTTGTTTTTATAACAAATCATAGAATACCTAAATATTTAAAAAATATATATATTTATTGTGAAAAACACGAAATAAAGTGTCCGACACTGCACTTCACGACACAATACATTTATTTTTCCGGCAGAGCACATCAAAACACATCATCTAACACATCATATCACGGCACACCTTATCCCCAGCCTAGCATAACACATCACACAACGCGCTAAGTATGTGACTTCGTGGATTCGATTATGCTGGGCCAGCATATTTTACACCTCCAACCACCATTACCAGATTCTCAAATAATATTCAAGCAATAATTTAGCTCTAGAGATCTGGTGCAATGAATTCATGCATGTGGTGCAATGAATTCATGCATATGCTTTATTTCATCCTATGTAAAATAAGTACAAACATAAACACACCAAACAATGTAATCTTTTGTTGCTTCAAAAAAAAATAATGTAATCTTTCGAGATTTTTCCAACTATCAAAGTAATTATATCTAGCATTTAGATAAACAAAAATGTAGCTACTAATGCTTCCCGATGAAACTAATTAAAGTTTACATGATGCTTAAATTGTACGTTTATGATTCGCAAGGAGATTAATTTTTGAAATTTTCTATGTATATACGTTAATTATTTAATAAATTAATAATCCTTAAAATCTAAATTGGATAGACATTTCGAGTCCACCGTTGGGCATCGACATTTCATTGGCCAGATCGATGTCGCATCTAGTTTTTTTCTCTTTAGTGCTCGTTGAAGGATTTTTATTCATGTGAATTACTTGCGGGTGCGGCTATGATGTGGTCGGATTACATACTTCGGGTATGTAGTCTTTTTTAATTTTGTGACATCTATTATAAAGAAAAAAATAAAGTCCCAAAACGGTTAATTATTTAAAAGTCTAACTCGTCATCTTCCTTCTTGTCTCCTTCCTCTCTCCTAAAAGAATAAGAAAAACCTTAGAACTTCCTCCTCATTCTTGTTCAGATTTAGTCCTTTTGGGTTATATCTGAGCAAGGATTTATAGATTTTATGAATAAAAATAATCTAATTTGTGTTCTTAGGTTTTGCTTTTGTTATTTTTTGTGTCTATGGACACATTTCTTCGTTATTTGGGCGATCTTTTCTTCGTCTTTTGGACGATTTTCCGTTCAGTTTAATAGCGATTCTTTCAAATTTCCGTGGTGTTTCTTGGATTGCTATTCTCGATTTATCAAGAACATCAACGATTCTGCTCGGCGTCGCTTTGGATTCATCTTCAACAACAAGGATTTAGGGCATCCGAATTCGTTTGGATCTACAAGATGTTGGGAAAAATAATCCATTTCATTTGGAGCATCTCTTATTAAAGAAGATAATCATTTTAAATGGTCGGAGTTGATTTCGGTTAACACAATCATTCATCACTAATACATCTACAAAAATTGGATGTCTTTGCGGTTCATGGCTCTTTCTCTTCGTGATGTACTTGCAATTGGTGTCGTCATTTGTATTTCGGTTTTGATTATCTTGTATTTTGGTGTTTTTGATAATCTTGTAAACAATCATGTAATCATCATTTTGGTTTGAATTAATTGAAATGTGATTTTACAAAAAAAAATAATCTAAAAGTGTAACTAATTTTTTTAACTCCTTACTTTTTTCATAAAATGAAATCTTGACAGGGATCTAGAGGGGGTAGGATTTTAGTTATAATAGGTGTCACAAAAATAAGAGGAACTACATACTTCAAGTATGTGGCACAATCATTTTATAATCGTGGTTTTTTTTTTGAAGGAAAAAGGCAGTGCCTGATAATTTCATTGATATGAAATTTTGGTTACATGATTAATTACATCAGATACAAATGGAAAGAAACAACTAGTATAAACATTACAGATTTCAAAACTTAACAATAAAACCCAGTATTGTACTATACTCCAATCCATCGACGAAATTGATATCTTTCTAATGGTTATGATTTTAAACCATTTTGATTTTTGATCTTCAGAACCTTGATCTACAGATTCTTGATCATCAACATCATATATGTTATATGCTTCCATAATGAAGAAGCAATAAGCCCAAATCGACATCATCACAATCAACATCGGTATTAACTTCCGAAGTAGATCGTCGTCTTTCATACCGTACTTGATAACGACGCAGCAACACCACTAGAAAAAGCCATTATGGCTATCATATAAGAATTCTGAATGGAATTGAGACAACATCAGATCTATAAAAACAGAGAGAATCCCTAAAAAATTTGAAACAACAATTATTTTTATTGGATATTTACATAAAATTAAGAGAAATACCCTTGATTTGCCCGGAAGATTTGAAAAATCAAATCAAATCCGAGAAAATCAAGGAGATTGAATGATGAAATATGTAGTTTATTTTTTTTTCTTCCTGCGAGTTTTGGAAGAGAAGAGAGAAAAAGAAAGATCAATAGGTTTTAGATATATAAACTATAATCGTGGTTATTACTTAATGGTCACACATGAATAAGTTCATGTAAATTATGTTATTGTTCTTCTTATTAGAAGCAGTTTTATAGTATGGGTAGAGGAATAACACATGTCAACTCAGTATAGTCCATCCCATGAAATTACGAGCCTAAAGCGCATGCACGAATAACATTATATTAGATTTATTCCCGTGCTACGCACCAGGAATTTTTTTCTTTTAACTTGCTTGGTGAGCGCGGGGTGAAGCCCCTCCCTGTGGTTATATGTTTTTGATTTGGTGTGCGTGGGGCCCTCCCCGTGGTTATATTTTTTTTGGTATGCCCGGGGCTTCGTCCCCCGTGGTGATATATTTTTGATTTTGTGTGGCGGGAAAAATACATTAAGTAGGTAGAGAAAATGTGCAAAACTTATTTATTGTCTCCTTTAATTTTCGCAGAAAATATGCGTAAAAAATGTGGATTTTTTCCCAAGTCCCTACCAAAATGTGGATTTTTTCCCAAGTCCTAGATATGGTAGGTACTTGAAATTCCAAACACATTAAGTTAGGTTTTCCTTTTGAGTCTGTAATTTTTAAACCAAGGATACATTACCAAGTGTCCTCATCGAAATATTGTCAGGTCAAGAATTTCAAATTGAATTTGGTTTCCTTTTTTTTATCTTTTTCCTATTCTTTGTAAACCAATCATACAGTGTCAAGTGTCCTCACCAAAACACTCGTTTCACCAAAACTTAAAAAAAATCTATTTTGACCAATAGGAAACGAAGGTTTCCTCACCGTTCAACGTGGGTGCTTTATTTGTTTAGGCTTTTAAGTCTTTAGATTTTCCCATAACAGGTATAACGGGTTATTTAAGAACGAGTATCAATGACCGTCACAGACAAGCTACATAGACGAACGTGAACGTTGTAGTGATGTGCTATGCTATGCGATCATGTTTTCCAAATAAGTTATTTTTAGAGTTTATGATGTGTCATAAACTTGTTCACATGGCCAGTTACGCCTCCAGGTAATGGTGCTGGTATGGCAGGCCCTAGGAATTCTCTATAAGGGTGCCCTAATAAGTAGATCATAATTTCCTTGTATTGTTATATCCTAGGAATGATTCTCAATATTTCCTTGTATTGTAATATCCTAGGAATGATTATCAATACAAATAAATCCCACAAGTCTCGTTAAACATGTGAGTTCTCTTTATTATTAGATGTACGAACTATTATTTTATTTACGAACTATCAGAAAGAAAGAAGATGACCACAATATGAGCTACGCTACTGTGGCTATAAATAGGGCTTAGATCAGATCAGCTCATATGCCATCAGCCAAAACCAAAAGAAATATTGTGGCAACTCAAGTTATGTTAATTATGGCAACCAAGATTCATACTGGGTTCTTCACCGTTCTTTTCTTCTTTGCAGTTGTTAACATGTCACCTAAGTTTAATCATTACTAGTTACCTTTTTGGTTTTGGTTTTATTTTTGTTTCTTCACTTCGGTGGGTTTACTATGCCGGGACTAAAAATTTATCAACTCATATTATTGCTAATTTATAGTTTTATTACTTTGAGAATATTGCAGAGACTGCATCGGCGAAATGGGACATAACCGAAATCTTATCACTGAGTGGAATTACTGGAGCAGAAATATGTAAAACCGGTGAAATATACAATGTCGTTTTATGTGGTCCGACACATAATTGCCAATGTTGTACAAACTGGTGTAACGGTAAATGCCGTGGAATGGGTAGCTCAATGCTTAATCAGAAGTGCACACCGTTTACAAACTCTCAAGGTTCTCCTACTTTAACATGCGAGTGTTGCTGCAAAAATATGTCGCCTCCTCCCCCATCACCACCACCTCCATCACCATCACCACCACCTCCATCACCACCACCTCCATCGCCACCTCCACCATCTCCATCACCACCACCACCTCCATCACCACCACCACCTCCATCGCCACCACCACCATCAGAAGTATGCAAACCCGGTGACATACACAATGTCATTTTATGTGGTCCAACAACTGTTTGCGATTGTTGTACAAATTGGTGCGAAAATAAATGTAAGGACATGGGTAGTTCAGTGGATAATCAAAAATGCACAAAGTTTATAAACTCGGAAGGTTCTCCTACTACAACCTGCGACTGTTGCTGCAAAAATATGTCACCTCCTCCCCCGTCACCACCACCCATTTGTGATTGTCCAAAAGAGATGGAAATGAAAGTATCACCAGATCAAGCACCATGCAAGTACACACTGTCTCCATCGATCACTACCTACACCAAGAAATACTAGTTCACTACTCTTTCCAATAATCATTACCAACACCAACAAAATACTACTCCACTACTATTTCCAGTAATGTAGTATTGCAGCTCGTTTCGTTTCTTTAGTCTGGCTGCTTGTTTTAGCTTTATTTTACTGTTCTTGTATGGTCCGTATCTTGATAGAATCTGTCACAATGGACTTTCTTTGCGTTTCATTTAATACATTTCTCTGTTTTTCGTTTTTTTTTTTTGTTCGGTAAAGAATTTGATGCTTGCGAGTTTCGAACTCAGGTCACTGGTATCATCGTACAATGGTAAATGCACCTGCTGTTTTTCGTTTTTATCTTGAGATTTTTCGTTTGGGTAGTTTTTTTCTTTTTCTCTCTCACTATGGACCACAAATCCAATCCCATCACATATACTGCTATGGATCACCCAAAAGTAAAAACTGAACTTTTTTTTTTCCTTCAAGATTTCGCAAAAATATGTCACGTACTTGCAGAAATATTGCAATGTATAGAGAATTTCAATGAGGATGCAGGTGAGCAGGTCTATCTAGGTTTTCAACCCTAAATGATGTGTAATGCAAACCATGTGCTGCTTCAATCTCGATCATTTGCAACTGGCAACTAGATTGCTTATATTAACATATGAGTTTCATAATTTCGTTGACTGGTTAACTTGGTTATGGAATCCGTGGCTAGTAGATAATCGCGAGACTGATTTGAGTTAGACTGGAATAGTTCTCATGAGACTGAGTTGTTAGTTATGCTCATAAGGCTAAGACCCGAATATTGCCCAAGTGACCGAGACTTGAGTCTTACTCATAAGACCAACTACCCCTACATACTCTCTCCGTTCCATTTTAGTTGATGTTTTAGTGTTTTTTTAGTGTTCCAAAATAGATGATAGTTTTAGTATTTTTTCCGTATTTTCACTAATTTTCCCTTACTTTGAAATCACAATATATCATTAATTTTTATTGTAGTCAATACTCTAATTTTTAAATCTACTCTAATATTTTGTTTTGTTCCAAAATGATGGAGAATTTGGTAGCACATCCCAAGTAAATTATTAAGGGATTGATAACTTTCCCTAGAATATAAAAATTAAAAACTAGGTTATTTAAATTTTTAAGAAGAATTAATATGGATAAAATTGGAAGGATTTTACTCTCTCTGATATTTCTTAATCTCCGTGAAAAACTCTACAACGTCAAGTAAATCGGAACGGAGGGAGTATCAGTTAAAGTCAGACACCACTGAATCGTAATATTGATTCTGTACTTTAACATTGTATTTGTCTAAGATCTAGAATATCAAATTTCCAGTATTACCCAAACATATAAAATTCAAAGAAGCTAATACGGGTACCAAATTGCCAATCCAATCGGTTGGGATGATTTGATCTTATAAGTATTATTGGGGAAATTACCATTGTCCTTTTTAGATGGTCCCAAGTTTGTTTGGTCCAGCGGAAAAATGCGTTTTCTTCTGTTAAGTCCATAATTATTTGAAAATATTAAATGGACCAAATACCCTTCCGTGTCAATTTCCGTAATTATTTAAGTTCATCCTCTCTGATGAACTTTGAACTTCCTAATTTTTTCTTGTAGGAGTTCAATCTGTTTGATGAACTATCAGGTGTTTGGTAGTGATTTTTGTAGGTTTGAGTTTATTCTGTTTGATGAAAAACTTTGCACTTCATTATATTCAGCGAAATCTTAAGTTTATATTACATACCTGCATAACAACTTTCTAATTAAAAAATGAAGTTTCACATAAAGAAATGAACTACGATATCATCTCTAAATCTGCATCGGAGTTCATTCCTACAAATGGAACACACCACAAAAAATTCATTATTCTTAAAAATCAAATCTGAAAACATAGTTTATGTTTTCAAATGAACACCTTATCAAAAGTTCATTCTTATGAAAACAAAAAAGAGGGTTCATTTTTTCAAATGAGCACCCAATCAAACTTCATTATTATGAACAAAAGTTAGAGTTCATTCTTTCAAATGAACACCTAATGAAAGTTCATTATTATGAATAACAAACAGAGTTCATTCTTTCAAATTAACACCCAATCAAAACTTCGTTAGTATGAACAAAATTCAAAGTTCATTCTTTCAAGTGAACACCTACTTAAAAGTTCATTATTATGAACAAAAAACAGAGTTCATTCTTTAAATGAACATCTAATAAAAAACAAACTAATTGAAGATCTAAAACAAAGTTCATTCTTTAAAATGAACACACAACAAAAATCTAGAAGAAAATGAAAGTTCATTTGAATTCGAAGAACAAATATCAGATCGAAAAACAAAAACATGTTTTACAGAGATTAATGAAACAAATCTTTGTAATCCGTTCTGAATCATCAAATCAACAAAACGCAGCATATCTACTTTTATCAAATCTTCATCTTCTTTACAGCAACAGAGAAACGTTATCAATCTTCATCATCTTTACATCATCAAAGAATAAACCTCACAAAATCTTCGTCATCTTCAATAATAGGAGAGAAGAAAAAACACAAAATCTTCGTCACAAGCAATAGCAGAGAAAGAAAATCGAGAGGAGAAAAAGTAGATCTGAAAACCAAAAATGAGAGAGCAAGTAAATCTGAAAATGATTTATTCTCTAGTGATATATATATATAGAAACAGAAGGGTATTATATGCATCAAATTTGGAAGGTAATATAAACCCTAAGACCAGGCAGTAATAAAAAAAAAAAAAAGACCAACCAGACAGTTGAAAAGATCAATTGGACTAAACTCACTCATTTATATTAATTTTAGGACTCTATATTAGTTTCTAAATTTGTATTTTGTTACAACCCCTTAGTGTATTGGTGTCCCCCATTAGCACCTATGATTAAATATAAGAGTTTATTTATCTTTTCTGTCCCTTTGTTTTCTCATCAAGCTGGCAGTCAAAGAAGAAAAAAAAAAGACTACCAATCAAACAGGTGGCCAGTAATTATCGGACAAATACATTATTCAAGTTGCAAAATTCAACTCTTGTGTTCTTCATTTCACAGCTGAAAACTCACTATCTATCTCTCAACTCCACAGACAGATTGTATTTTGATCAGATTCGAAAGATAATCATGTTCAATCACGAAACAGTCAGGTATGTCTCTACCACTGCAATTCCACCATGTATTCAGGCAGAACCAACTAAGGTCGACATAATCGACTTAAATCCATGGGATCTTAAAATGCTTCCATTTCCTTATATGCAAAGGGGATTTCTGTTCACAGATGATACGCAGCACCACCAACAAGAAAAACCTGCAGATGTCATAAATCACCTCAAAAATTCTTTCACAAAGACACTTGAATACTTTTATCCTCTTGCCGGTCGACTTACAATTAGAAATCATGAAGATGATGATGAAGAAACCAGTATCTCTATGTACATAGATTGCAAAAACACTACAGGTGCAGAATTCGTATCTTCTATTGCAGATATAACAGTATCCGATGTACTTGACTCATCTTTTGCAGATCCTTGTGTAGTTCATGAATGTTTCTTTCCACTAAACGGTGCGTTAAGCCATGAAGGTCAATCTCTTCCATTACTTTCGGTGCAGGTAACTAAATTGATTGATGGCATATTTATAGGATGCAGTATGAACCATACTGTCTGTGATGGAACATCTTTTTGGCATTTCATAGCTACATGGGCAGAAATTTCTAGAGGTGCTACTAATTTAGATCGTCCTGTTCTTGAACGATGTTTTTTCAACACTGATCCCCCAATTCGAATCCCAATCTCCACTTTCCCACTTCTACCGCAGAGATTTCCTAGAATGACTAGTCCACTTGAAGAAAGGATCTTTCATTTTGAGAAAGAAAGTATTGCAAGACTGAAAGCAAAGGCTAATCGAAAAATCAGCATCAATGACAGAAGCAGTACTACTACTGTCTCGTCTTTATAAGCTCTGTTTGCTCATATTTGGTTAGCCACAACTCGCGCCAGGCAAGTAGATCCAAATGAAGAGACGAGTTTTTGGTTATCGATTGGTAACAGATCTAGGATGAATCTGCCTTTGCCTGAAGCATACTTCGGAAACTCGCTGCAGCATGGTGTAGCAACTGCTAAGGCAGGTGAATTGCTCGAGAAAGGACTTGGATGGGCAGCTTTGTTATTGAACCAAGTGATTATGTCTTACGACAACGAAAAAGTTCTAAGTATTTGGAAATCATGGGTGGTGAAACCAAGTTTTATGTTCACTGGTAATCCTCCTCCCCCAAAGAACATTTTGGTGTCAGGGGGATCTACAAGGTTCAATGTGTGTGACAATGATTTTGGTTGGGGCAAACCTGTTACTGTGCGGACTGGGCGCTCTAGCCACTACGACGGTAGGGTTATTCCGAACAGGAAATGGGGTATATAGCCAAAAACACAAGTTTTCTGGGCCATATGGACTGGTAGAAGTTTCATCTGGGTCAAATGGACAGTTCAACTTTTTAATTGAAACTGACCCAATTACCCTTTTGTAACTGCACGTTCTCCGTCTCCTCAACAAAACCACGTTCTCCTTCTCTCTTCAGATGAAAACCGCCAACATCCTTCGTCTTCATCTTCTCACAAACTAGAAGAGGAACAAATTCGTCCACTGTTTCCCTACACCAAAAACCATCAGAAATCGATTTCCTCCACCGTCTCCTAACCATCAACAGTAGCAGATTCATCAGAAACCATCCAAAAATAACTGCATGACCTGTTACGCATTGTTTAGAGTATCTGCATAATTTGTTATGCATATAAGAAGTGTTATTGTTTTTGTTAAGCATTCCCTGCGTCACTTATTGTTTTAATGCATAACATCTTATGCAGATCCAACATTGACAGCATGACAAGTTATGCATTGTTTAGGTTATCTGCATAAGTAGTTATACATATAAAAGGGTTTTTACGCCTTCCCTGCTTCACTTATTGTTTTAATGCATAACATCTAAAAAAACATTATGAAGCCAAAATAAATAATGCATGAAACATTATGCACATATATAAAAATTAACTGCATGATTTGTTATGCATTGTTTAGAGTATATATGCATAACTTGTTATGCATAACTGGTTATGCAGTAAAAAAAGCTATGCATAACGTTATGCATAACTGCTTATGCAGTAAGAGCAGCTATGCATAACTGCGTAACTTGTTATGCATAACTGGTTATGCAGTAAAAGCAACTATGCATAACTGCTTATGCTTATTATGCATAACTGCTTATACAGTAAAAGCAACTATGCTGAACTGCATAGCTTATTATGCATAACTGGTTATGCAGTAAAAGCAAACATGGTGAACTGCATAACTTATTATGCATAACTGCTTATGCAGTTAAAATACAAACATTGTTTAACTGCATAACATCTTATGCAGATCCAAAAATAACTGCATGACCTTTTATGCATTATTTAGAGTATCTGCATAACTTGTTATGCATATAAAAAGCCTTATTATATTGGTTAAGCGTACCCTGCATCACACATTGTTTAACTGCATAACATCTTATGCAGATCCAACATTGACTGCATGACAAGTTATGCATAACGTTATGCATAACTGCGTAACTTGTTATGCATAACTGGTTATGCAGTAAAAGCAACTATGCATAACTGCGTAGCTTATTATGCATAACTGCTTATGCAGTAAAAGCAACTATGCTGAACTGCGTAGCTTATTATGCATAACTGGTTATGCAGTAAAAGCAAACATGGTGAACTGCATAACTTATTATGCATAACTGCTTATGCAGTTAAAATACAAACATTGTTTAACTGCATAACATCTTATGCAGATCCAAAAATAACTGCATGACCTTTTATGCATTATTTAGAGTATCTGCATAACTTGTTATGCATATAAAAAACCTTATTATATTGGTTAAGCATACCCTGCATCACACATTGTTTAACTGCATAACATCTTATGCAGATCCAACATTGACTGCATGACAAGTTATGCATTGTTTAGAGTATCTGCATAACCTGTTATGCATATAAAGTTATGCCTTCCCTGATGAGTGTTATTAAATCATGTTGCAGTTTTAGGAGAACTTTAGTGATGAGTAAAATGCAATGGAGTTGGAACTCTGTGAAATCGAAAGTAAAAGATTGAATCGAAAAGATCTGCATTGATCGTAAATTATTTCAATTGAATTTTACCGTTC
Organism: Papaver somniferum; assembly: GCF_003573695.1. NCBI lineage: Eukaryota > Viridiplantae > Streptophyta > Magnoliopsida > Ranunculales > Papaveraceae > Papaver > Papaver somniferum. The sequence goes on along the minus strand of NW_020618825.1, from coordinate 19,143,971 downwards.
GACGCTATTAGATGAAACTTCGATTCAACAGTTGAAACTCCAATTGAAACTTCGATTCAACAAACTATTCAACAATCATTAATCACCATGATTGATCAACCAGATCTGAAAAAGACACGAGCTCTGAAACTTTGATCGAATTCTGCAGGTGAGGAATAAACGAGCTCTGCCGGGACGGGGAGGTTTTGAAAAGAGAAATAAATTCTCTTTGAAAAGAAGAGTTTAGAAGGTTAGGGATATTTTAGGTAAGACATATTTTTTTATTTTAATTTTCCTGGGCCAAATATCCAAATTGGCTATATAAACAGTATATTTCTGATGTTTGGCTATATAAACAGTATCAAAAGCTAAGAATCTATTTCACCCAGGAATTTTGTGTTTTGGTCTTTTTGACCAATTTTGTGTATTCCGAATCGTGGACTGGTTGAAGGGAGTATAGACTTTGAAGTTTGTTTGTCTCGGGAGATTATGAAAGCTATAAAGGATGACAAAGAATTCATGGATCCTGTCGCCATTTTTTCTCCTCCAAGTGTTTAACGGCTTATCCCTCATTCACCTGGCTTTATAATATTTGGTGATAGCAAAAATAAAAAGAAAGATGACATTATCATTGCATTTATAATCCTTGTTCAACAAACAATTTGAATCACATTAAATTCGTGTAGTGATATGTGATATTCACAATCTGAGATCGAAATTCATCTATCCCATGATCTATCAATAAAAAGAAAATCACAGCAGTTCTGTCAAAGGTTAATGACATGAGAGAAGCCAAAACACGCTTTAGTTAAAAAAAAAATACTAACAAATACACGACCGGTACAATTACTAATTACCTCCCTCTGAGTCCTGGTAATAGGAGGGAAAGAACGGGTTTGGGGAGGGAAAGATTAAAGGGAGAGAATTGAAATTTTAGAAGAGGGATTGACTCTTCTAATAAGTACTGAAATGTCTATAATATCCTTCCTTTTTTACAAAGAAAGACCAAACTAATCTAAAATCAATTACACCCTCCCGTTTTCGTATGAACCCTAAATTCCTAATTACCTTTGCGAAATCCACATCCACATCAGAATCATACATGAGTGTTTTTTTTGTACTGGCAGTAAATCTTGTTACAATTGACTTAAAATCATGATACCCTCTTGCATTTCCTCGTGAACTAATATAACAAACTGAAAGAAGAGAGGGAATATAAATAGCTAAAGAAGAAAGGAAGCAGTCGGATTTCTTGACTGAAAATGGTACATCGGCTGATGTTACTAACGAAAACAAGTTAATCCAGTGGCGCGTTAATTGAATGAGTACATTGAGGCTGAGAACGAACGAAACGAAAGCTTGTCATCAAGCGGGGTTCCTCTTATTCTCCAAAGTAATAATTTATACACACTAAAAAGATCAATCAATGAAAAGTTTGAATCATATTCAAACTAATTAACTTTGATGTTAGTTTCTTTCGATTTTTTTTCTCTTTTTTGTCGCTAGGTTCTCAGGTTTCTTTGGATGCGGGTAAGAAACTAAAGATGGTATTAAGGCTAGATTTGGCATTTAAGATGAAATGAAATATTTTCGACATGGACCGGACATTGACCGAAATTTTTGAGATTTCTTTACCTCCTCAAATCCATTTTTTCCCTCCTATTAACATGACACCCTCTAATACATCCACCAATAATTCCACCAGCAGCTTTTCCTGCCTCCACCACTAAAGCGAGAAAAATAACAATAGCAAGAAAAAGGGTAGCAGTAGCTAAGAACCTGGTTTTAACCATAATACGAAGCCAAGAGTAAAAATGAACTTTTTTCTTTTATTCAGGAGTTCACAAAAATGTTTCTCAGACGGAGAGAAATATTCCAATTTATAGAGAGGTCCAATGATCAACCTTTAAATTATGTGAAATGCGAACAATGTTCAGATTCGATCTAGATCATATATGCTTCATATCTAGCTGGTTTGCTTACATATGAATTTTATATATTGCGTGGACTTATTATCTAAGTATTGCTGGACCTGCTGGTCATGTTCCATAACTTAATGAAATTTGATTTGTAATATCCTTTTGATTACTCTTTTAATTGCATAATTTAGGCTGTCTAAATTTTGATAGATCAACTTGTTGTTTATGAATGATAAGTGAGTAGATCTCAACTCTCAGTAAATTGTTGATTATTCCAAAAGTAAAAATGAACTTTTTTCTTACTTTCTTCAAGAGTTCACAAAAATGTGTCGCTGGCGGTAAGAAATATTGCAATTTATAGAGAGGTTCAATGGGGATGTAGGTCCTATCCTGGTTGTCAATTCTATATTATGTGCAATGCAAACCACGTTCAGATTCAATCTCGATCATATAGAGCTGGAATGCTTATATATTGCGTGGACTTGTTAACGAAGGAGTGCTGACCATGTGAGGTAACATAGGGGGGACTTGCTAACAAGTTGAAGTTGAACGGCGGAAAAAATGGTGACCGGATCCATGAATTCTGAACAAGTGAATGAGATCAATTTTAAATTCAAACAAGAACCAATATGCAGTAGACAAAAAACACACACACACAAAAAATTGGTCAAAAAGACCAAAAGCAAGAATTTCTGGGTAAAATAGATTTCTAGGTTTAGATAGTGTTTATATAACCAAAAATCAGAAATATATTGTTTAAATAACCAATTTGGTTATTTCACCCAGAATATTTTTTATGAATTAATTGGAACAGACCAATATGTCCCTATCTTCTTCAAATGTTTACTGGGTTGGAGAAGGACAGAGTAATTTGCAAAAAAAAAACAGAGTACAGAAAGAAAAAAAAAACAGAATTAATTGCTCTGTTTTACGAATTAATTGCAAGCAAAACAGAGTACGTAAAACAGAGCAAAAAACAGAGTACGTAAAACATAGCTTGTACAGCAAAACAGAGCTTGTACAACAAAAAACAGAGTACGTAAAACAGAGCTTGTACAACATTCAACCACTGTAACTGTAAAATCCTTCCAGCTTCCCTGTAAGCAGTTACAAGACCACCTGCAGTTCACTACCTTCTTTTCCAGGCCAAGTGCTATAGCAACAACTCCACTGCCATAGTTTAATAACTTCAATCCATTGCAGATCCTTCATCTCTACCTCATGCCAACCACAACTTCCATCACCTGCACATATGTAATGTCATCTCCTGCGTTCATTCCATTGCAATACCAACCAGTCCACTTGACATCACAGTAATCTCATTTCAGCATCACCCCTGCAACTACTTCATAACCAGCTGCAGCTCATTCATAACTTCAACACAATCCCACGCCAAGGCATAGCCTGTAATTCCACTGGTTGCATACATCTCATCACTTTATTTCAAATCCTGCAATAGCTGCTTCTAACTAAAATTCATCATAATCCTCACGGAAACAACACACATATCAACAATTACATTAGATGAAACCAGTTTCATCCTAGTTTAAACATGGGCGAAACCAAATTCCACCAAACATGAAACTGGATGAAACCAGTTTCATCTGAGTTTAAAAATGAGTGAAACTAAACTCAACCCGATCTAACACACAATGAAACCAGTTTCACCCTATATTAGACATAGGTGAAGCTAAATTCAAGCCAACGTAATATTAAATGAAACTATTATCATCCTAGTTTAAACATGGGTGAAACCAAATTCAATCCACTGTTGAATTAGGTGAAACTGGTTTCATCCTAGTTCAAACATGGATGAAAACAAAATTCTATTCAATCTAAGAAATGATGAAATTGGTTTCCTCCTATTTTAAGCTTGTAGGGAGACAAATTTCAATTTAAATCAATTTAAAATGGCATGAAGCCAGTTTCATCCTAATGTAAATGTGGATGGAACCAAATTCAGTTTCATCCTAATCATTAGAATGAAACCCAGTTTAGTATAGGATGAAACCCATCCTTGTTTACAATGAGTGATATCTAATTCAAAAATCATAGATTCATCCTACCTATAGATGAAACCGGTTTCATCCTAGTTTAAAATGGGTGAAAGCAAATTCAACCCAATTTTAGTATAGGATGAAACCAGTTGCATGGTTGTTTAAAATGGGTGAAACCAAATTCAACAATTTCAACTCCATCCAAAACAGGATGAAACCAATTTCATCCAAACCAAATTCAATCAATTTCAGACTAGACTTTACATAAGCTTAACCTAGATGAAACTAGTTACATACAAACAAAATTCAATGAATTTCAAACTGGATTTTACAAAACTTAAACCAAGATGAAACTAGTTTAATCCAAACCATTTTCAATCATGTTTTAAGCTAGATTTAAACAAGAAGAAAAAAACATAATGAAATTTCACTCATAAAAATGATTCATTTCAAAAAATTAAGGTAGTTAACATCAATTCGTGTGAAATTGATGAGTTCTGATAATAAAATCATGAAAAAGAATTAGGATCTAGAAACTCACAAGTGAAATTGATGGAAGAGAAAACACTAATTTTGGTTTGAATGAATTTGAGAACTCTCCATTTAATTAGGGTTGCCGGTGTTTTGTGGTGGTGGTGATATCAATGTTGACGATGATATTGATGTTTGCGGTGGTGGAGGAAGGTGTTGGTTGTAGTTGTTGTAGATGCTGATGGTGGTGGTTGTAGTATTGTTGATGGTTGCGGTGGTGGAGGAAGGTGGTGGTGTTGGTTGTAGTTGTTGTAGATGATGGTGATAGTGGTTGTAGTTATTGTCGATGGTGGTGCTGATAGATCTGCTTATAGTTGATGATGGTGGTGGTTGAGAAAGAGAAGATCGAGAGCAGAGAGCAGAAGAAGAAAGTAATGGAAACGGTGGAGAATTGAGAGATAGAGATCGATATTATCTAGTGAGGAAGAAGAAAGGTAAGGGTAATTAGGTTAGTTTCAATTAAAAAGTTTCACTGTTCATTTGACCCAGACGAAATCTCTACCCGTCTATTTGGCCCAGGAAACACACCTTTTTGGATATATAGCCCATTTTTTGAAGAAAAAAAAATTGTTGAGGTCATCGTCCGGCAGGAACTTTTCAGAGTTAAATGCAAAATCAACTCCACTGTCACTTGGGAGGATGTTTTGCATTTGGGTCGCAATTTATGTAGTAACCACAGATGCCGGACTTTGTGAGGGATAAAATCTCGTTTCCCATGAACCGGCAAAACATATTGAAATTGATGGCCATTTCATCAGTTCGTGAGATAATTCGTCCAAATTAATATGGTCGCATTACATTTCTTTCTAAAGACAAACTTGCTGACATTTCAAAGAAATCCTTAGGAGCTGAAGCACTACGAAATTTTGGCAAGTCGGGGGCGTGGTTAACATATCCTCCGGACGCTCCAACTTGAGGGAGTATTAGAATTCACGTTGCATGTGAGGAATATTTTCTCATATCTTGTGCCGCATGCATGAGATATATTCGTATCAATTATTTTTCCTTGTAAAGGAAATGAAGAAGTATAGCTAGCTTGTGACTGAAGATCCTTAATTAAAACATTATTCTCCTAATTAAATTGAATTCCTCCTAAATATCTAAACGTAAGAGTTATAAGTATATACTAATTTCTTTTCCCTCTTCTTTCATCACCGAAGACACAAATCCCTTTTCCATTAACAATTCTGCTGTTAGATTATGTTCACTCACGAAACAGTCCGGTATATCTCAACCAATTCAATTCAACCATGTATTCATCCTAGCAGTCAGCCAGCAGAAGGAACAACCGGAGTCGATGTAATTGACTTAAATCCATGGGATCTTAACATGCTTCTGTTTCAGTATATGCAAAGAGGATTTCTGTTCACTGATATACAGCACCAAGAGGAAAAACCAGTAGGTGTGTTCAATCACCTGAAAAATTCTTTATCAGAGACACTGGAATACTTCTATCCTCTTGCCGGTCCCTTGCAATTAGAAAACATGAAGATGATGATGATGAAACCATCTCTATGTACATAGATTGCAAGAACTCTACAGGTGCAGAATTCATATGTGCCACTACCGACATAACAGCATCTGACCTCCTCGACTCATCTTGTGAAGATCTCCAGATAGTGCACAAATCGTTCTTTCCTCTTAACGGGGTGTTAAACCATGAAGGTCAGTCTCATCCATTGCTTTCGGTGCAGGTAACTCAATTGATTGACGGCATATTCATTGGATGCAGCATGAACCACACTGTCTGTGATGGAACATCTTTTTGGCATTTCATAGCTTCATGGGCTGAAATTTCTAGAGGAGGTGGGTTTGGTCTTCTCTCATGCCAACCTATCCTTGAACGCTGTTTTTTCGACACTGATTCCCCAATTCGCATCCCTATCTCCACATTCCAACTCCTTCCACAGAGATATTCTCATAATATTAGTCCACTTGAAGAGAGAATTTTTAATTTTAAGCAAGAAAGCATCGCCAGATTGAAAACAAAGGCTAATTTAGAGATCAGTGATAGTAGTATTACTACTACTGTCTCGTCTTTACAAGCTTTGTTTGCTCATGTTTGGTTAGCCACGACTCGTGCTAGAAAATTAGATCCAAATGAAGAGACCAGTTTTTGGTTATCGATAGGTAACAGATCTAGGATGAATCCACCTATGCCCGAAGCATACTTCGGAAACTCGCTCCAGCATGGTGTGGCAAATGCTAAGGCTGGTGAGTTACTTGAAAAAGGACTTGGATGGGCAGCTTTGTTATTAAACCAAGTGATCGTGTCTTATGATAACGACAACGTTCTAAGTATTTGGAAATCATGGACGGTGAAACCCAGTTTCATGTTCACTGGTAATTCTTCACCCCCAAAGAACATTTTGGTGTCAGGAGGATCTCCAAGGTTCAATGTGTATGACAATGATTTTGGTTGGGGCAAGCCTGTTGCAGTGCGGACTGGGTGTTCTAGCCACTACGATGGTAGGGTTATACCGAGTCGTGGAGTGGTTGAAGGAAGTATAGACCTTGAAGTTTGTTTGTCTCGTGAGATTATGCAGGCTATATAGGAAGATAAAGAATTCATGGATCATGTCACCATTTTATCTACTCCAAGTGTTTAAGCTTATCCTTCAATGCATCTACCTCACCTTTGCGGATTTTGCATTGTTGTCTGGTTATCTCAGTATAAGTTAATGAAAATTAACATAGCAGCCCTTTTTTATAAACTTTGATAAACATTCAACAAACAATTTAAAGTCGTTTGGTGGTACGTGATACTAACCATCCACGATCTTCATTAAAACCACACTTTATGTATTACAAAAAAAAAAAAATCTGTGCTTACAAAAGCAAATGGATGGATGGCTGGGTAAATAAAATCATGGAGTTTGTAGCCACAGCTAATGAAAGAATACAACTCAATTAAGCACGCCTTAATTAGTTACCAACAAATACACGACTGGTACAACCGCTAAGTACCGAACTCAATATGTTCCCCATATCCAGTAACACCTATATCAATGGCTCCCCTATATAATCCTTCATCTCCAATAGTTCCATAATAGGATACTTCATCTCCAACACTGAGGGATACTTGAACACCTTCAACATCTCCCAAAACCATCCTTTCGGCAACTATCCGGCTTTCAACCACAAAAGCGAGAAAATTAATAGCTAAAACAAGGGTAACAATACCTAAGAACATGATGGTTTTAGCTGTCTCTATGATTCAATATGAAGCCAAAAGTAAAAATGAACTCTTTTATTCCTACTTTTCAAGAGTCCACGAAAAATTGCAACTTATAGACGGGTTTTGCGAAGATGTGGCATGTGGGTCCCTTTCCTGGTTGGCTATACGCGTAAATAAATATGCATGCTAACCATGTTGTTTTCATCGTAGTCATGACCAGCTAATTATAAGTACCAAGACTTGTTAACCATGTAGTTGTAGGAAATCCCACAACTAACACCCATTAATAATTTCTAAATCTATTCATCTTTATCGCCTAATTATTAATATAAATGTCAGAAATATAAATAGACACAAGGATTTTTTACATGGTTCGATCAATGTGATCTACATCCATGGTTCTTCACTAGTGATTGTTGTAATTACATGAATATTACATTTAGAATCTCCATTAATAAGTATTTGGAGCTCTTTAAATCTAGTTTTTGGCGAAGAAGATTATAAAGAAAATAAAGTCTCTCTCTATAAAATGTGTCCTCGGAAAATATGTCTCTCTCTTTTTGATAATCCTTTCTCTCTCCTGCCTTTCTCTTTATATATGTGTTTACATAGTGGATGTTAGCTAACATATAGTGGGGTACAACTAATAAAACCCTTATTTTCGGATCTAACGTGTGATGTTCTCGCACGCTCACATTGATATTTCTCGCACGTACTCTTCATTGCCGCACGACTCTTCATGCTTTTAGTGTGACTTTGTGATGTCATCTTTGATATCCTTTGTGCGACCGGCTTCACTTGGTAATGAAGTGACAACTTCGCATACAAATAAGAGGTGTGATACTTTGCCCCTACAAACTAAGTAGTGCTAGTCATGTTCAGCAACTTTAGGGACTTGTTTATTCTCCGTTTACGATTAAGAGAATGTAGTAGAAATGTGAGACAGTTTTACTGGACGCAAGTTCACATTAAGCAGAAAACGCAGTGCAGCAGTTTCTTTCAATTTATTGCATCAAGGTCAGCACTATTATAGGAGTTCTAGAATGATAAAGCGGAATTCAGTTCGGACTGCTTCAATTCGACTAAATATAAAACTTTGAACTGGAAATGAAAATTATAATTTCCTTCAAATAAAATCAAGAATTACAAAAATGGAAATAAAATTTCTCTAAACTAGTAATATGAGGTCAACTTACATTCAAACAAGAAGTACAAAAAAGTTTTTCTGTTTGTCAGACACAAGCTTTCTAGAGTTCGAATGCAGATTCAGCAGCATTCATTTGGAAGGCTGATTTTTCCTCCATCTCATCGCAGTTTATAAGCCTAATTGTAGAATGTCTAAAGGCCACCTTCCTTACTCTTTGTTTTTGTGATGACTAACTTTACTTTTTGTTTCTTCTCCTTTACGGCCAGAAAGTACCATTGACATGATTATCAAGAAACCCATTACTAAAAATGCCCATAGAACTACCATTCGAAAAGTGAAAGAACTAATTATGGGATTGGGACCTGTTACAATAGGATGAGTTGATTCTTGATCCTTTGCTGGGGCATCATCGCTTACCTCGTCATGTGTTTCGTCTATTTTGCGTGAAAATGTAACTTCCTTTATGATCTCTCGGTTTGTTGGAGGGGCTTTCATTGCAGGGTCCAAACAGTTCCTTCTTATGTGATGCAAACGAAGAGCTACGTTCAGGGTCCTGCCACATTCGATGCTCAGCTGATCACGGCTAAGAGTGTCTACATTGGTAGAATCCAGTGTCGATGGATTAGGTGGTTCAGGAAACTTGGCCCAGCATTGGTTCACCATGTCAACATCCCTCCATTTTGCTTTGTCAAAACTCCAACTTCCAACAGAAAATTTCAATCCATAATGGAACACCCTATACTTGACATTCGGTTGAGGAGCATACCCCGGATATATCATAATCTCTTTGTTTATCACGTGCCTCAAGTTCAACTGCGTCAGGAAAAACAGGTGCAGAGTTCAGGGTTCAAGGTTCGGGTTTCACTTTCAATATACAGTATAACATTTATTTCCATTTTCGGGAGATCAAAAGGTCAAGTGATACCCAACATACCTCTGCTGCAGCAAATGAGTACCCGTACATCTCGCTAATCCACCCACCTTCATAAGTATCCCCAGTGAAAACTTTCGAATAGTGAGCTTTGTCAGCTCGTACCTCCTCTGTTTTGTGCACCCATAAAAGAGCAAATTTACGTAGATCTTCTATGTGCATGATAATTACACCACCAACCTTCTCACAAGATTCCGGATGGCTAGTATGAAGCCTCGCTAGCTCATTGTGGCATCCGATAAGGTAACTAATTACATGCAGAAGAGAGTGAGATTACAACAAATTCATAGAAACACTTATATATAATATTAGAGTCATGGATCATTTCTTACTCATAAGGCGTTGAAACTGGGTGTCCGCGTGCAGCGTTGAACTCCCATGGTGTAACTGGTCCTCTTAATAGCATGTCTGTATCCAGAATAACTATGTATTCGGCATCGATATTTGCATGATTAAGCCAATGAAGAACAGCTGCTGGTTTATTGATTGCAGGATACCTGAAATCTCATATATTGAAAGAAAGAATGCTTTAGTACGTTATTCTCCTAACAGGCTAAGCTTATTGTTCGATCACAAGTAAAATCAGGCCTAAACTACAAAGAACGAAGTATTACCAATCGCCTGTCAAAGGATGTTTGCTCATTGATGGCACATAATGAGTAGGAGCTAGGTCATGACCAACAAATTTCTTCAAATCTTCATCTGTACAACTGAGAAGCCGTGTAACATTTCCCGGCTGCCCACTCAAACGAAAGCTGTGCATGAATCCAACAGTTTGCCAGTCGAAATATGTGGTACACTCGGTGGAGAAAACTGTATGGATCTTTGGAAGTGGTTTTGCAGGTTTGTCGAATATATTCTGTTGTACCACAGGTTTCCCGTTTTTTGCACTTCCGTGAGTTAAATATCTTGGCCGGCTGAGAAAAGCAAAAGCTTTGCTCTCCAAAAAGCTCAAATATTTTGAACTGTTTGGCTTAGAGCACCCGCGCGACGCGTGGTGTAATACAAGAGCCTCATTTATGGTGTTCATGCACTCTATGCTCAGAAACAGGCCACGCCTTTTGTTCGGGTCAGATTCCATTGATACAATCTACAGTTGGAGAAAATAAACTATATAAAATGACAAGTTTCCTAACTTTAATGCATTTGCAATAGTTTTTGTTAGGACTATACCTCTCTAGGATATGGTGGCTCAGAGCAACCACAGTCATGAGACGAACCAAATACCAAAAGCCAGACTAAAAGCCAAAAAAATTTGGTATTCTGTGTGTTCAAGCGTAGTGGGAGAAGACCAAAATTTGGTGAAGCGTAACTTATACCCACGCTTGATGCGGGACGGAACTTATACCCACGTTTCCTGATGGAGCGTGTTTATAATATGCGTCTTAATGAAACGGAGGTATAACGCGCGCTTGATTGAGGCGTAGGTATAATTCACGCCGGACACGGGACGGAGATGGAAAGTGCGTTTGGTGGGACGGAGATAGAAATTGCGTCTGGGTGGAACGAAAATATAAAGTGCGTCTGGGTGGGACGGAAATACAAAGTGTGCCTGGTGAGCTGTGTTTAATTATTGGGTTTGATTAGTAATTGCTAAAGTGTTATTAGGTATAATCATGTAATGCCCCACAATTAAACATCAAAAAGACGTGTGGTCTTGTTGGTGGATAAAACAGTGTATGGACCATGCACTGTACTTAATTGGTACTTAATTGCTAAAGTGTTATTAAAACAGGCGCACATTAAAACAGGTTAAACATCAAGTACTTAATTAGTACTTAATTGGTACTTAATTGGCTTAATTGGTACTTAATTAGTACTTAATTGGTACTTAATTGCACTGTACTTAATTAGACACTACAAGTTAAACATCAAATAACCAGGCGCACATTAAAACAGCGCCCCAACCAGGCGCACATTAAAACAGCGCCCCATTGGGACGTATAAGACAATTACGCTTGGTCTGGGGCGTATGTATTACATCCGTTTGGTCCGGCGGTGTTTATAAATGCGCCTCACTCATACGCTAGTTTTACCTCCGCCCCAATATCATACGTTGATTATATAAACGCCCGGTGTGATGCGCTCACTATACTCTCGCCTGGATTCATACGCTCACAATACCTCCGCCCCACTATAACGTGATTTAGTCTGGGTTGGCGACCAGATTTGGTCCCAAACCCTAATTATCTCGACTAAATATGGTTTTAGTCCGTTCCATTACGGCTGGTTTTGAGACCAAATTTGAGTATAGTCCTCAAATTTGGTCGTGACTGTGGATGCTCTCAGGGAAAAGCCGGTTGCAGTCATGAACAATCGCATCCTGATGGTGCTCAAATTTAGTAAAAGACCAGTTTCCGACTGAAAATGGCAAGCCATAGTGGAAAAGAATAGGTTCAACTCCAGGAAGTGGTACATAACCTGGATAGATCATTAGATCGGCATATATCTTGTGTCGAAGTCCCACCTGAAAATGACAGACGAAATTATACCCAAAACATGATTTTTACAAATGTGAATATAAATCATTCAAAGGAAGGATTAAAGAAATTTAAAGGCACCAACTTCTGCTGCACCGAAGGAATATCCATACATCTCGCTGATCCAACCCAACCCGTAAACATCACCGGTGTAGTTGGTTGGTCAGTGAACACGATCCTCTCGTACTTCCTCCGTCTTCGAGAGCCAGAAAGGAGCCAATGCTTTAATGTCATCAATGTGCATAGCTAAGAGCCCGCCGACCTTGTCACACAGTTCGGGATGTTTTGTGTGTAACTTGGCAAGAATATTATCACATCCAACCAAATACCGGAACAAACAGAAAGTCTTTTGTGAAAACACAGATATCAGTAATCATACTCAGAGAGTTCAGGTAAAGAAGAAGATTTGTCAATGGTACCCGTATAAATCGGCAACAGGCTTGCCCTTCTCTGCGCCAAGTTCCCAAGGAATGATTGGACCTCGTATAATTTGGTCTGCATCCAAAATTACAACCCAATCCACATTCTTTGCATCTTCACTATGCTTAAGCCAGTGCAGGACTCCTGCTGGCTTATTGATAGCAGGATACCTATACAAAAACGTTCCTAAATTTACCTTTTAGCAAGAAAATTGAAGTTTTACTTTCAAAATATATCCAGTTTAGAGTATACGAAAGAAAAAAAAAAGTTTAAGTTGTCCTTTGGGCAAGGCGAGCATAGGCTACGGCCGGAATTGCCCCTCCTCCTCCGATGGCTAGGCCCCAAATGCTATTTTGCTCCCTATGACTACTATCCTGGCTCCCCTACTAGTTATCCTGTAAAGATCACCAAGCATTTGGATCCCAAAAATGACTAGCTTTGAGTTTCTGTCTACGCCCAGCGGTTAACTTATATTGAATTTTTTCTCTCCTCCCATTGCTGCCAGGACCCTAATGCTACTTTTGTGCTCCTTGAAGCCTAGTATTTCTGAAAATTGTTTTGTTACCAGTCCCATAAATGACTTGGCATTTGGATCCTAAAATTACTAGTTTTGATTTGGGTCTAAGATTAACAGTTGACAGACGTTGACTAGGAAGATGGTCCAAAAACCGGTCATAAAGCTGACCCTTTGAGTGTCTAAGACTAACGGTGGACTAACATTAACTAAGTTCTACATCCAACGGTTAACACTTAATCTAAACACAGATGTACATTTACTCAAAAAAAGTCAAAACCAAAGAACGACATGGAAGGAAGATCAATCAAATGCAAATAGTTAATGATGATCAGGGAAAGAAACATACCAATCACCAGTTTTGGGGTGTCTACTCATTGATGGAACTTCAAATGTAGGTGCCAAATCCATTCCTTTATAACTTTTCTTCTCTTCATCTGTACAACTAAGTAATCTAGTAAGTTTTCCTGGTTGTTTAGATTTCTTGAAACTATGAACAAGACCCACTGTTTGCCAATCAAAATAATCTCCACATTCTACTGAAAACAATGTATGCATTCTCCATGGAGCTTCTGATGATATCTGATCTTCACATAACCCATTACTTATTATGCAAAACAGAACTAAGAAAATCAGAAATTTCTCCATTTAGAACAATTTTTAGAGAGAATTAGACATGGGTTTTGGGTCCAAAGATCTGAGTTTACGTTTTTGAAGGTTTGATTTTTTGATTTTTTTAATACGAATGTGTTGAATAATGGACTTTTTTAATATATATATATGTTTTGTTCTTGTTTGATCAAGTTAAAATTTTGTTCTGTTCTTGTGTTGGATTGGGACTCTTTTTTCTAGAAATTTTGTTTTGATGAATCTCTGTTATGCTTTCAAGAAAAGGTATCTTTGTGAAGATGGTTGTATGGAAATTTCAGTATATACGAGATCACCGTTGGATAGACAGGGTTTTGTAATTGAAGAATGTGTTTTTGTGAAAACTTTTTTAAAAGGGAATCGTATGAAATGGTCCTACTATTAGCACATCCGATTTACAGTATGGTCCCGATTTACGATGTGGTCATACAGCTAGAATCCATTTACAAAGGGGATTGTATCAAATGGTCCTGCTTTTAGCACTGGATCTGTAAAATGGTCATATAGCTATAATCCAATTGCAAAATGGTCATTCGGGCATTATCATCGGGGTTAAGTCAGATCGGTCACACCACTCTGAGTTAAATAATGTCTGTCAATTTAATAGTTAGAGTACTTCCAATGGACTCAACAAACTTGAAGTTTGTTGATTTTGATCTTATTATGGTCTCAACAAACATGAAAAATGGATGTATAAACCAACGCTGGCGGAACATGACAGATTAACTTGAAATTTGTTAATTTGTTGGTTTGTTGAGTGTGATGGAACATGTAGCGCGCGTAAAGGAAAGCCGGACGGGCTTGGAACCAACGCTGGCGCTTGTGGCAAAACCGCCCATTAGTATTTCACGCGCCAGAGTCTTTATAAATCTCCAGCGTTTGACACAAAAGCTCCAACGGCTACATCTAGAGGGCTGTAAATCCTTGTCATCCAACGGTTAGAATTTTAAGTTCTATAAATACTCTCCATTCAACTCCAAATTCACATTCACATATCTAGTCTTCTTTATTCTTCTTCTATGAGCTTAGAATATTTGGTAAGACCTGATTATTTTGTTTCATTTTTCGAAGGTTTTTGAAGTTTAGAATACTTTAATTAGAAATTTAAGAATAGTTGAATGATGTAGTTTTTTTAACATTTTTTTTTTTATTTTTCCGGTTTTTGAAGTTCAAAATATTTTAATTAGAATAACTGAACGATGGAGTTTTTTTAACATTTTATTTTATTTTGTTTTTTGTTTGATGAAGTTAAAATTTTGTTATGTTCTTATGTTAAAAATAAAAGGCACAATTTGGGGATACCTCCATAAACTGGGGATACTTTGAAAAAAATAATTATGAAGTAATTGAAGTACCCCTTATCCAAGTGTGTTGGGGGATACTTCAAATAATATATTTTTATTAGATGAAAAAGAAGAAGGATTTTGAAAGATTTGTGTGATATGAGAAGGTGTTTAAATTCATTTTAATGACTCCTAATTGTAACCTTTTTCAGATAATCAAATTCCAATTCGAGCACTAATTCAATCAAATTTTGCATTTTCGGAGCCACTGTTGGTATTGTATTCATCCGACAAAACAATACCGAAAGTACTTTCGGGTATTGTATTCATCCAACAAGACAATACCGAATATTAACATGTTATTGAAATTCAAATTCGATTTTTTTTATTTAAATACAATTTCGACTTTTTTTGATAACATAGATGGTTTTGATTCAAATCATTTTGATTATCATAATTTTCATCGCTACTCAAAATGATTTTTTCATCATGATTTGTGTGATTTTTTTGATGGAGAAGAAAAGTGAAGGGGGATACTAAAGTAGCTTTTTAGTTTTTCTTTTTAATTTTTATTAAGGTAAGGATAATATGGTTATTTCACACCTAAAAAGAATGACTCCTTAACCAAAATACAATGTGGAAACTACTACCACACCCATTTTATAGATTTTGGTCACTGTGAAACCCACCGTCCGAAAAATTCTGGGGCACACTCATTTATTTATAAAAAATTATTAGGAGACCCGTTTTTTTTAGAATTAAAAAAAGATATGGAGATATATAAAAAAGTAGAAAGATTGGTCAAGAAGCGAAATCGAAACAAAGCTGCACCAACAAATTAATTCAAAAAGGAAGAATCCTCTTCGTACTTCTCTAATTTTACTCTTTATGTTATCAGATCTGGTGATTTTAAGCGAGACTTAAGAAGAAATTTTTATAAAAACCATAGCTTGTTCGTAACAGGGATTTGAATTTCATTAAAAAACCTTGGTTGAAAACGAGTTTTTATTGTAGATTTTCTTTCGAAGAATAATACTTTACAGACCCATTCCAATGGATTTCAAAAATAAAGAGTATCGTTTGGGTTTTGAGAATGATTATCTCTGATGATTTGAAGAAGGGGTTGAACAGATTTCTGAACATTTGAAGAATATTTGAGTATGGATTGAATCCGCGACAGATGGGTTCAACTCATATTGTGGGGTTGTTGGTTATTACGAAGAATCCGAAATTAGGGTTTCTACTGTCATAAGTAGTTGAATCTCGTAATTCTGGGAGGGAAGAAAACTAGGGTCTATATGGCGGTGGTGTTTGAGTATGATTTCGGTGTTACTGAGAAGTTTGAAGTCTGATGTTGAAGCTATTGTACTTGCAGGTATGGAAGGATGGAATGCCTCGAGTTTATGTTTGCAATTGGTGGTATGGGATTTGAGTTTAGCAGCAAGGGTTTGAATATAGGTTGATGCAGCTTCTGGTGATGGTTAAAATGGACTGAATGATTGTGTTTGTCTGAGATGAATGGTTGTAGATTGCAGGGACTTTGCAATGTAGAAGACTAAGGTGTTGTTTGAGAATGTTGATACAGATGTTGCAGAGCAGGAAATGGAATTTTCATGCATTGCAGGATTGCATGAAGATGTAGTTGGTGCTTGTTGAGCATGTGCAGATGAAAGAGGCAGTGAAGCTGGAGTTGCACCTGCAGTTGGAGACTCAGACGTAGTTGGTGGTATTAAATGGTAGTGCTCATTCTAGAGTCAGCTGTAGCTATGACTGAGTTGTGAATACTTGGTTGTAGTGTAGCTTGTGTTATGTGAAAGAAGAAAAGTATGATGATGTGTTGGTGGTGGTTTCAGAGTCCAGAATGGAGGTTTGTTGCTGCTATAGTTAGTCAGTGGTGTTGTTTGTGCAGTGGTGCAGTTGAAGTTGAACTGAGATTATGGACATGAGCTGCAAGATGTAATATTTTATGTGTGAAACTGGTGATACTGTTGAGTTGGTGGTGCTGTATAGATGTGCTTCTATGTTGGCTAAGTTTGAATAGAGGAAGCTGGGTTGCACTTGAAGCATGGTGAGAAACTGCAGGCAATGGTGTAATTTCTAGTGATAGAAGTAAATAGGTGTGGTTGAATAATCATTTATGCAACAATGAAATTTGTTGCATAACCTGTTATGCATCTATAAAAATTGTTGCACAACTTCTTATGCAGCCCAGAAAATGGTTGCATAAAACATTATGCATCAACTTATTTGTTAGTATCGAAATCAACAATAAAAAAATATTGCATAACCTGTTATGCATCTACAAAAGTTGTTGCATAACTTGTTATGCAGTGCAGAAAATATGGTTGCATAATGCATTATGCATTAACTTTATCTGTACGCACTAAAATCAACCAAAACAATGGCTACATAACCTATTATGGATGCATAACTTGATATGCAATCGAGAAAATGGTTGCATAATTCGTTATGCATCTGCTTTTTCTGTTGGATTCAGGCATATACAGCGTTTTAGTGGTTGCATAACCAAAATAATTGATGCATGAACAAATATATGGTTTCATAACGTGTTATGCATCTTTTGTGGTGTATGCATATTGTGTTATGCAACTTTTTTAGAGGCTGCATAACAAATATGTAGTTAGTTTTCGAAATTTTTCCCTAAAATGATGATCACCTCCGATTTTTTCGTGAAAAATAAAATTTTAATATTGTTGTTTGTAATCGTAGTGTAGTTCTCTTTAAAAGATTTCCAACGATATAAAATTTGTAAAATTCCAAGGCGCGGTTTTATAGATATGTTATATCCAAGTTGCGTTTCCAAGTATACCCTTGAAAAATTAGGATGCATAACGCGTTATGCAGTAATTGTTCAAAATTTCATATAATTATGGGTGTTACAGAAACTAAAAATAATCTAGGGCCTCACAACGAGAATATTATTTATTTTTCGGACCTGCGCCTAATTTTCCTAAATACAATCCTAGTTAACTTTGAGTATCCCCCAATTTGTGGAGGTATCCCCCAATTGCGCCTTCTAAAAAAATGTATCACAATTAATTTTGAAATAAAATTTTGAAATCATGACAGAGATTCCAGTTTTTTTTTTCTTAAGGGGTCACAATTAATTTGGAACGCGCAAATTGGGGATATGAATTAATATTCCTATCCAATGAGTTCCTGCTAAGGGGTGTTTTTTAGGGAAGAAATACCAAACTACCCTTTATAACAAATAAAAACTAAATCAAATCTAAATATTCCCTACTCCCTTTCAAATTCTTCTTTGTCGGCTCCTTACTTTGCAAAAGATTTTTTTTTTACATCGTTGGTATTGTATTAGTGATGAAGACCATGCCGGAAGTTGTTTTTTTTACATCTCCAGCATTGTATTAGAGATGAAGACCATGCCGGAAGTGATGAAGATCATACCGAAAGTGATGAAGACCATACCGGGTGTTATATGACGACTGATATCAAACTTGTACCCTTCTACCGAAACAATAATAAGAATTTGACACACTAAAAATTGTCATCTTTATTTCAACAAACATACATTCCAAAACTTGTATCTCAACCACAATGCTCTTGCTTTATCAAAACGTGATTTTCGAAGCAAATACACCCAAACGAAAACAACTTTGTCTTCCAAAATAGTCCACAAGAGCCTCATACGAACCGAAGTAAAAAACACAATCAACTAACCAAAATATGGTTACAAAAATACTTACTTGGATCTATGCGGAATGCATAGGGTTATATGCTTCAAGAAGTAACATCAAATTCTTCGATGTAGAGCACCATCAAAAACGAATGTGGAATATCAAAGTATTTCATTCTTCCGAAACACTTTAACTTGCTTCATACCCAAAATTTGATAGCATCAAACCCTTCAAACTCGAATGCTTGATAACATCAATCTATGCATCTTCGAATATTTGATAACTCGAAATCCTTCATACTTGAAAACATCAAATCCTTCAAAACCAAAAAATTCTGTTATTTGCAGAAAACGGAACATCCCCACTTCTAACTTCGATCCTCTCCACGCTCACCTTACCACTTGTTGTGGGAGATAACCAAACTAACCACACCACTTGTTGGGAAAATCCAACAAGAACTAACCCACAAGAAACTAGATCTTTGGATCGACGTAGAATGAAAGATTAACGATGCAAACACACATTAGAAGCAATAAGAAAAGCACACAAGACTTAACGTCGTTCGGAAATATGCCTACATCCGCCAAAACAGTTACGACTTCATCATTATTATGGAACCACTAAATAGAGAATTAAACACTTAATATTGACGAATCAATCAACAAACTATGATCCAACATTGTGTTGATCATAAACCTTAAAATAACTCTGTTGGAAAAAACGCTCCAATATTACCGAATAATGTCTAACCAAACAAGATAACACTTATCTCATACAACCGAGATGATCTCCTTCTAAACGATGTCTCTTCCAACACCAACGATGATCTTCCATCATCAACGAACAAGGCGATCTTCTCTTCACTAAACGATGTCTTCCACGTCTCCCCAAAACCATAACGATGTACTCTTTAAACACCAACGGTGTATCTTACAACACCCAAGAATGGTCCCTATCTTTCCCTAAAACTCCACCCCAAGAGGTGGGACGGAATCCCTAGAAACCTTAGAGAACTACATTGTGTATTCTCTAATTCTCTAGAAAAGTTCTAAAATTCCATTGAGAATTCCATGTCCAAACACATAGTCTAGACATGATTATGTAGGAGTCACAAACTTGCAAGTATTAGTCCCATTGGAAAAGAAAACCGTAACCAACTAGGAAACCTAATGTTTTTTAGATAACCTATCTAAATATGGAAATCAACCTAAACTAGAAAACCTTGTCTTTCTCTACACCGAGGATTTTTAGTATGTTCCGGAATTTTCCGGAACCTTCCAAAACAACAACAATTATCTAACAATCTCCACCTCGATAAAGATTCCACTAATCTAATCCGACCTTCAAATCATGACAATCTCCTCAGCATCCAAAAGGATCTCAACGACGAGCAAACTAGATCAAGTACCAACTTAACCCCCAAATGACCGAAGTCAAAAAATCTCGTACAAAATTCTGCACAAGTATCTTCTTAGCAGAAAAAAATTCCTTCATCTCGAAACTCCAAACTCAATTGCTTCTTAAAGCAATAAAACTGAACTTGCTCTTTGTCATGAGCATATCCCTAAAAATGAGTAAAGAGATACGAAGAAACCAAACATGTCAAGATTCACAAAATCACTAACTCGGTGAACAAACAAACCAGAGGATCCAACAGCTGACATACCAAACTTCCAAACTAAACTAGCAACATTAAACTAAACGGGTTGTGACAAATTAATGTCCTCCACCAAATCTCTAGGAAAGAATGCAGTTTCGACTCGTCGACTAAGTCAAACCACCACACTAAAACTAACAAGACTCGGATAGAAATGTGATTAATCACAGAGGAAAAACTTCATAACAATCATACTTTGTCTTGTGCATATCCGTTAGTCAAACTTACCCCAAAAATGTGTACCAGTACGTAAATGTTCCAAACAAGTTCTGGTAATCATCCTTCAAAAAATGTAAAGATCCAAACACACCCAATTGTCTTTTTAACCTTAGGAAACTCCACCATCTCCCAAGCAACTATCCAAAACGTTGTTGTACTCACCCATTGTCTTCTTACTCTTAAGCAACCGCAATAAGTTCTTAAGTAACTATCCAAGACAATAGTGCTGACTTCTCACGCTAAAATGAGAAGCAAAGGATGATAAAACTAAATTGTTGTTGAATAGACTTCTCAAGAGTAATCTCTGATCTCGTCTTCTAGTGCTTCTGTTAGAGCACTGCTCGGTTGAACCCACCAGTGTTGGTATGTCAAGTTAGTTTTCAATTTTAGTTTCCAAAATGCATTCTTGATTTAGCATACTAAAGATAGTTTCGTACTAGATTAGGTCTAAGAAATTGAATCGAAGCTATCCTTAAAGGATGAAGATCGAAGATTGAAGACTACAAGAAGACATCAAAAAGTACTTCATCAACAAATGTATGTGATTGATTCATTTGTATTCTTGTTCAATTCTACCTTTCTAATCTATCAAGATATATGCTCACTCTATGGAACAATTCCGATGATGGTAAATGTACATTTATGTATATACTTGAGGTTATTTGATTCATGACCTTGGAGACAATAACCTTTATTCTTGTAAAGAATCTCATGTTATAGTGAATGAGCTTATGAATCCAACGATTCAAGAATCACTCAATTCTGAGTTATAACGATGAAGTTATGAGTGATTTATTAAAGTTCGTTAGTAGGAAACAATCCATGGGCTGTTTGTAGTAGTTCATGGACTTGGGCCCAGTTACGTGACTAAAAGCTATTTTTGGTCAAGTTGGTGATGTTTCCTTGTCTAGGCAGATGGCAATTAATCCAAACATATTTGATTACCATATTAAAGTGTTTGTGATAACTTTTAATTCCTGCCTAAGTTAAAATGTGATTTATTCACATAAATAAATGTTTGCGAATTAATTATTTATTTAATTATTTATGCATAATATTTATAACTTAGGAAAGACTCCATAATTAGGAGAGTCTTGAAAAAGAAAAATAGCTTTTCTTAGCTTCCAAGCTATTGTTCACTATAAATAAAGGGTTCGTGAGTTTACACGTTTTTCATCCCTTTTGGAAAATAGGCGTAAGTTTTGCAGGTTGTTTCCATGTCTTTTGTTCTTCGTGAACAAGAGTGAGATAAAGTCTTTATATTGGGGATCACAAAGCCAAGATTAATTAAATCTTCGTGATTAATTATACAACTTGTAATCTGGGTTTTTCACCTATTGTCTATTCTAAGGTTTTCTCTTCTGATATAAAACCATTCAAGAGTTGTTGATCATAAACCCTAGGGTTTGATAGATTTTAGTGTCCGATCGTATACCAACAATTGTTAGTCGAAATCGGAGACTAGAAAGAAAAACTTCTATTGAGACATCTCGTAAAAATCCTTGAGAAGTTTTAAACAAGATATCTCTAGATTTATTCTAGTTGTTCTTGTTGTAGAGTTATTAGGTTTCTCTTCCTTTATTGAAGAGTATAATAATCCGTAATCTACAAGTTTGTTTTTGATATTACTTTTACCTAGTAATTGTTTTTATCAAAAAAAACACAAGATTTCCAAAACCTTGATTCACATCTAAAGAGAAACCAAACCGGTGTTTTGTGCAAACAAAATATCGAATCATATTAATCACGTTGTGGTATCTTCTAAAGAGAGCCTCAGGTTCTGCTAGAAGACTTGTGTGAAGAATTTCTAAAGATAATCGGCGTTATGCTAGGAGTTCCACAAGTGCTGAAGAAGGTATTACATCTAGTCCGAATAGGCAGTAGGAAATTGGTGTAGCAGCTTATATCACTGTGTGTTTATTCTGGACTAGGTCCCGGGGTTTTTCTGCATTTATGGTTTCCTCGTTAACAAAATTCTGGTGTCTGTGTTATTTCTTTTCCGCATTATATTTTATTTATATAATAGAAATATCACAGGTTGTATGCTAAGATCAATCAGTTCTTGTATCCGGCCTTAGGGTTGTTGAGTGAATTGATTGACACTTGAACATTGGTATTTGGTACCGTTCAAGTTAATCCTCTTATATTCAATTGGGCTCGCAAATCCCTATTTGCTGATTGCAGATTGAATCAAGAGACAGAGATATAAAACTATTTGATATACTTTTTATAGATGAGTCTAACTGTCTAGTTGATTCTCTTGAAAGTATATTGGAGTTTGTCTATTCGGATTGCCAAACGAAATATTGGGTGTGGTTGTTAAACCCCCGCTTTTCAGCTTCTGTTACTATTGAGACCATAATCTCAATATTTGTAGTATATGAGCAAAGGGAACACACTGCTCCACCAAACCCAAAACCTCTCAAAATACCATCACTGGTATAGCATAACTCTCTTCACCAAGAGTTCAAAACTGATAAAGAATTTCAAACACAACTTCTGGAACACCAAAGAAATAACACCTTCTTCAACATTAATTCCAAAACTATTTCTTATTGCGAGAAATAAACTTGGCAACAAAAACTTGATCATTATCCAGAAGTACTTCTCCAAATAATAGTAGATGATAAAAGGTTCATGAGATAGAACACCGAAAAATTACCCCCAATCTTGTCCAATAAACTTGAACAACATGCATTGTGCTTGCTCCAAGTAGTATGCGATAAAATCGCTTTCTACACCAAACAGTAGAATTGTACCTAAACTTATAAAATTCCCAAATGATACCTTGTTCCTCTCAAACGGGTCTTCACCTCCAAATTGGAACGTATCAACACTAAAATACCAACTTGTTTTTCAAAACGGTCTTACACTTCAAACCACTTCGATGATCCCCGATACACTGCCAAAATCCTCCGCCAAAACATCATCGAAACAAAGGTCACAATCTACTTAGCATATCTTTCAAAAACAGTAAGAAAGATGCCCTAAACACCCAAATGGATGTCACTAAACGTATAATTTATATGAAACGTAATGATACCCAAACCTTTAGCCACGTCACTGTGCAAAGGTACACCCTTCGAAGCTACAACATTCACAGAAACACAATTAAACAACCCTTTCTTCAATCATATGCCTAAGATGGATATTCCATAACTTGTGTCAACAAAATTGTTTCTCATTAAATAATAAGAAACCATAGCATCACCACAACTGAAATCCCTGTATATGAAGTCCAAAACATAACACGTCTCATCAACCGATCACCGCACTTCAACTTACTTGTAGCCATATGCAACAAGTATTCCAAACGAAATCAAACTCATTAAAAACATGTTGAACCTATGAAGGGTCAACAATTCCCAAAATGAAATCTTCATAAAAGATCTTTCCAGATCTTCATTGTATTATGCAATTGAAGTGACAACGTCTTTGAGTCTGACCTCTTTTTAACATCCTTCGACTTGTTAGGTCAAAAGACTAACACTAACACGATCAAACTGATGACGACTGATATCAAACTTGTACCCTTCGTACCGAAACAATACTAAGAATTTGGCACACTAAAAATTGTCATCTTAACTTCAACAAACATACAAGAAAAAACTTGTATCTCTACCACAATGCTCTTGCTTTCTCAAAACGTGATTTGCGAAGAAAATACACCCAAACGAAAAAAACTTGGTCTTCCAAAATAGTCCACAAGAGCCTCATACGAACCGAAGGAAAAAACACAATCAACTAACAAAAATATGGTTACACAAATACTTGGTTGGAGTTATGCGGAATGCATAGGTTTATATGCTTCAAGAAGTATAACATTAAATCCTTCGATGTAGAGCACCATCAAAAACGAATGTGGAATATCAAAGTATCCCATTCTTCCGAAACACTTTAACTTGCTTCATACCCAAAATTTGATAACATCAAACCCTTCAAACTTGAATGCTTGATAACATCAACCTATGCATCTTCGAATATTTGATAACTCCAAATCCTTCATACTTGAAAACATCAAATCCTTCAAAACCAAAAAATTCTGCTACCCGCAGAAAACGGAACACCCCCACTTCTAACTTCGATCGTCTCCACGTTCACCGAATCACTTGTTGTGGGAGATATCCAAACAAACCGCACCACTTGTTGGGAAAATCCAACAAGAACTAACCCACAAGAAACTAGATCTTTGGATCGACGTAGACTGAAAGATTAACGATGCAAACACCAATTAGAATCAATAAGTAAAGCACACAAGACTTAACGTGGTTCGGACATATTCCTACATCCACCAAAACGTTACGACTTCTTCATTATTATAGAACCACTAAATAGAAAATTAAACACTTAACAATTGACGAATCAATCAACAAACTATGATCCAACATTGTGTTGATCATAAACCCTAAAATAACTCTATTGGACAAAACGCTCCAATGTTACTGAATAATGTCTAACCAAACAAGATAATATTTATCTCATATAACCGAGATGATCTCCTTATAAACGATGTCTCTCCCAACACCATCGATGATCTTCCACCAATAACGAACAAGTCGATCTTCTCTTCACTAAACGATGTCTTCCACGTCTCCCAAAAACCATAACGATGTACTCTTTCAACACCAACGTTGTATCTTACAACACCCGAGAATGGTCCCTCTCTTTCCCTAAAACTCAACCCCAAGAGGTGGGATGGAATCCCTAGAAACCTTAGAGAACTACATTGTGTATTCTCTAATTCTCTAGAAAACCTCTAAAATTCCATTGAGAATTCCATGTCTAAACACATAGTCTAGACCTCCTTATATAGGAGTCACAAACTTGCAAGTATTAGTCTCCTTGGAAAAGGAAACTGTAACCAACTAGGAAACCTAATGTTATTTAGGTAACCTATCTAAATATGGAAATCACCCTAAACTAGGAAACCTTGTGTTTCTCTACACTAAGGATTTCTAGTATGTTCTGGAATTTTCCGGAACCTTACAAAACAATACGACAATTATCTAAAAATATCCACCTTGTCGATATTTCAACAAATCTCCAGCTCGGTAAAGATTCCACTAATCTGAGCCGACCTTCAAACCATGACAATCGCCTCATCATCCAAAAGGATCTCAACGACGAGCAAACTAGATCAAGTACCAACTTAACCTCCAAATGACCGAAGTCAACAAATCTCGTACAAACTTCTGGACAAGTATCTTCTTAGCAGAACAAAACTCCTTCATCTCGAAACTCCAAACTCAATTGCTTCTTAAAGCAATAAAACTGAACTTTCTCTTTGCCATGAGCATATCCCTAAAAACGAGTAAGGAGATACGAATAAACCAAACATGAGCTTCACAAAATCACTAACTCGGTGAACAACAAACCAGAGGATCCAAAAGCTGACATACCAAACTTCCAAACTAAACCAGTAACATCAAACCAAACGGGTTGTGACAATTTAATATCCTCCATCAAATCTCTAGGCAAGAATGCAGTTTCGACTAGGCGACTAAGTCAAACCACCACACTAAAACTAACATGACTCGGATAGAAATGTGATTAATCATGGAGGAAAAACTTCATAACAATCACCCTTTATCTTGTGCATATCCTTTAGTCAAACTTAACCCAAAAATGTGTACCAGTACGTAAATTTTCCAAACAAGTTCTGGTAATCATCCTTCAAAAAATGTAAAGAGCCAAACACACCCAATTGTCTTTTTAACCTTAGGAAACTCCACCATCTCCCAAGCAACTATCCAAAACGTTGTTGTACTCACCCATTGTCTTCTTACTCTTAAGCAACCGCAATAAGTTCTTAAGTAACTATCCAAGACAATAGTGCTGACTTCTCATGCTAAAATGAGAAGCAAAGGATGATAAAACTAAATTGTTGTTGAATAGACTTCTCAAGAGTAATCTCTGATCTCGTCTTCTAGTGCTTCTGTTAGAGCACTGCTCGGTTGAACCCACCAGTGTTGGTATGTCAAGTTAGTTTTCAATTTTAGTTTCCAAAATGCATTCTTGATTTAGCATACTAAAGATAGTTTCGTACTAGATTAGGTCTAAGAAGTTGAATCGAAGCTATCCTTAAAGGATGAAGATCGAAGATTGAAGACTACAAGAAGACATCAAAAAGTACTTCATCAACAAATGTATGTGATTGATTCGTTTGTATTCTTGTTCAATTCTACCTTTCTAATCTATCAAGATATATGCTCACTCTATGGAACAATTCCGATGATGGTAAATGTACATTTATGTATATATACTTGAGGTTATTTGATTCATGACCTTGGAGACAATAACCTTTATTCTTGTAAAGAATCTCATGTTATAGTGAATGAGCTTATGAATCCAACGATTCAAGAATCACTCAATTCTTAACAATCACCCTTTATCTTGTGCATATCCTTTAGTCAAACTTACCCCAAAAATGTGTACCAGTACGTAAATTTTCCAAAAAAGATCTGGTAATCATCCTTCAAAAAATGTTAAGACCCAAACACAGCCAACCGTCTTCTTAACCTTAGGCAACTCCACCATCTCCCAAGAAACTATCCAAAACGTTGTTGTGCTCACCCATTGTCTTCTTACTCTTAAGCAACGGTAATAAGTTCTTAAGTAACTATCCAAGACAATAGTGATGACTTATCACGTTAAGCTGAGAAGCAAAGGATAATAAAACTAAAATGTTATTCAATAGACTTCTCAAGAGAAATCTCTGATCTCATCTTCTAGCGCTTCTGTTACTATCGAGACCATAATCTCAATATTTGTAGTAGATGAGCAAAGGGTACACACTGCTGCACCAAAACCAAAACCTATCAAAATACCATCAGTGTTACAACATAACTCTCGTCACCAAGAGTTCAAAACTGGTCAAGAATTACAAACACAACTTCTGGAACATTAAAGAAAGAACACCTTGTTCAACACTAATACCAAAACTACTTCCTCTTGCGAGAAATAAACTTGACAACCAAAACTTGATCATTATCCATAAGTACTTCGCCAAATAACAGTAGATGATAAAAGGTTCACGAGATAGCACACCGAAAAGTTAGCCTCAAACTTTTACAAGAAACTTGAACAACATGCATTGTGCTTTCTCCAAGTAGTATGCGATAAAATCGCTTTCTACACCAAACATTAGAATTGTACCTAGACTAATAAAATGCCCAAACGATACCTTGTTCCTTGATTAATGATTTTTCGTGGGTTGTTGTAATGAAGGTTCAAACTCTCGGATTTGTGAAGGATAATTTTTTAGACTTAATAAAAAAGATAAATATATACAATAAAATATTAACAATGGTGAGAGGTACTGGGACTAATGATTCGGCCAATCTTCATAAAATAGGGCTCAATGAATTATTCTCGACAATAATCGCTCAAAACATAAGTTATATGGACTCTTATTTTGCCAAAGTAGATTCTCAAAAAATTGATTGTAAATGTTAAGCATGGAACATCAAATCACCTAAGCTAAGCATGACCCATCTAATAAAATAACACCCAATTTAATCAAATCATATTTCAATTAATTTTTAATGCAAAAGTCTTAAAAAGAATTAATTAAATTACCCATGTATGAAGCTCGGCCTCCTTCGTCGTCCCAGTGTTGGGGTTTAACTCATCATAGTAAAATTGCTCTCAAAATAATTATTTATGGCTCAAAAATGGTTCACAGTGATGAAATAAAGAGAAAATCATGAAAATCGGGTGTTTGCAATGTTTATAATTGTTGCAAACACCGTTACAAAGAACGATAAAAGAATACTGTTGTTGTCTTCTTAGCTGACTACGACCCACATCGCTGGCCGTTGTCACTGTTGAAGAACGACGGTTTTTGGATGTCTGTTCTTCGTGTTCTTCATCTTCATCAATGACAGCAGCAGCAACAGAGAAAAATGGTGGATTCTTCCTCTGTAGCGCTCTCTCTATACTCCCAACTCTCAACCCCCTCTGTAGTAGACCCAAAGAGCCTATGTATACCCAACAACAGCTCCAAATCTCGCCAATAACTCCAATATAATTCTTCATTATGCGGGCAGTGAATAACAATATTTTCCGAATATTTTCTTACCATACTTGGAATTTATTGCGTAAACTTCCTCCCTCCACGCTCCAAATCGATTCTTCACGAACCAAAGTGATGCTCGAGCCATTCCACATCATCAGAACACGTCCATAACTCTCCATGACGCGTGATTGTCATCCTCCAGTGCATGCTTGCCCTGTTTTGAACTCGAGAATCAAAACACGTATTCCAGCATAATTTGATCGAAACCACCACCCAAATTTTGTTCCTTATGCCAAATCACATCTTTCTGCCAATTTTCAGCGATTGAATCGCACTCTAACCCATTCATTTTGACAATCAAAATTCTGCCAGTTGAAAACTTCATTTCCCGCCAAAAACACAAATTCAAATTGTTGAAGAAGGTGCCCCTTATCCAGAGTGGTGGGGTGGAAATAGTAATTTTTCTGGGTTCCTCCGGGACATTTCTGGGACGCTTCCGGTGCATTTCTGGGGTGCCTACGGTACATTTCTCCGGGGTGTAAAACACTGCTTTTTGAGCCCATTTCGCCGCAAGGGCTTATTTCTCTAAAATTTACTACAAGAACACAAAATAACACAATAAGTACTTAATCGAGTCTAACAATACAGAACATTGAAAACAAAATAGACACATAAATGCGTCTATCAAATACCCCCAAACTTATTATTTGCTAGTCCCGAGCAAATCAAAACTACAAAATAAAATAGTGACCGAGTTAATCTCGGGAAGGTTTACCAAAGGTTCACCCACAAAACCTTTACTCCAGACCCTAGCTATATATCTACGCAGAACCTTGCAAGGCACTAAAGAACCTCATTGGTTGGCATACTTATTGCTTATGGTAGGAAGAACCCTGATGCGAAATTCCAATTGCTGTACACGAGTTTTCACTCAAGCATACTAAAATTCATATAAGTGACAGAGCTCACTATGGACATCATACTCGGAGTCAAACTAATCACATGAAAAGATCAAGAAGATGGAAAAATAAAAAATGTAGATGGTTGAAAAGTGAAAGGTGGTTCCCATATCTGTCTGAAGGCCTCTGCCAAGATGAGCCTAACCTAAATGACTGAGATACGGGTCTGACTAATATCAACGCACTGGCATATACAAGGGAACCAGTGGTCAATAATCCTAACTCTAGGTCAACACAACTGGCATATACAAGGGTACCAGTGGTCGACTTTATTGAATTTTATTCCGTTTGGTCTAATGGTCAGGTCTCAATTTTTCTTTTTCTTTCTTTTTCATTTTTTTTTTTGAGGTATCTCTTATCACTCTATTTCATCCTAGCAATGGTAACAACTTGAATCGTGTGCCCCTCCAAATCACTTAAAATAAAATAAAAATAAAAATAAAAAGCGAAAAGGACTCAACGAGATATGGTGAAACTATCATGTTATTTCTAACACCTGAGCTCTGTGCTTTTATGAATAGACTCTTCTAGATGTTTCCATCTAATCAGATTGGTTCCTCAACTCCTATAACCAAGATGTTCCCATCCACTTAGATTGGTTAGTGCAAACCTTAATAGGCAAAAATTTCTAGGCTCAGGAGTTTATTAATTGCACTAAAAATTTTCTCCCATACCCCCAAACTTAAATCTAACATTGTCCTCAATGTTCTAAAGATGAAATTAAAAGCATGAACAATGAGAAACTGTTACCATTTGAAGAAAAAGAGTTAAGGAAGGATATTACTGTGTTGCATGAGATTGGGTTACCTCCCAAGAAGTGCTAAGTTTAAAGTCTTCAGCCAGACTTAGGAAAGGATTAGTCAACTCGAACCATAAAGTAACATTCGAAATAACTGTGGGTCTTCAAAACGAAATAGAGCTGACCAAAGGAAACTACAATAACCCAAGAAAGTGAATAAGAATAACATGCCCTTATCTAGTTTCCTGATTAAGATATTTATATCTAATTGTGGTTCAGGTTCAGGTTCTATGAAAGGGTCTAAATAAAATATTTTCCTCGGATGCATTTCCTCAAAGGTTGGATCCAAATTATTAGGTCCTAGAGTCTGGAAAAACTCAAATAAGAACTTAGAATCACAAAATAATAATAACCTAAATAACTGAGGATCCTCTAAGTCAATCAGGTTTGACTTACATAATTGACCACAGTGAGAGTAATGGTCATTCTTAAGCAAATGTGTCGATTCTAATTTCCTAAGGCATTTAGGTTTAGTCTCACAACTTAATATTCGACACATTTGAAATCTATATGTTCCCACATTTGGAAGAAAACTATTTGGTGGGAAAACAAAATCAATCTTGGTATTATTGCCTAGGTTAACCACATCAACCAGAGGATGGGTTTCTAACAGTTGAGACTCTTGTTGGATATCATTAGGTTTTAGAAAACGAGTATGAAGATAATCTTGTAAGATGGTTGAGGCATTGATGTCAAGTCCCAAGTGAGGGACCTTACTAAAAGTTAAAACACATGGAGGATGATACTCACCCCCAAACTTAGAGTTTTCGGTGTCTCTAGATAGACTAGTCACAACTTCCCTAATTTGTAGGTCATCAGATTCTTGAAAATGGGAAATTGATTCTTATAAGTTGTAATCTTGCGGTGCATCCTCACTCACCTCTACGAGTTCATCTAAGACTATTGTTTCTAAATCGTATGACTCTAAAACAGTATTCTCAGGATAAACCGGTTCCTCTAAACCTTTCTTGGTTTCGTAAACAAGACATACTACATCGTCTAAAACGGGGGTATCTCTAGTCAAATCCTCGTCCTTTTGAATAGGTGAATAATTTTTAAAATTTTTAGGATCTGAACCAGAAATAATATAATCATTATAAAGCTCAACTGGGGTGACAAATTCCTGATCACTATTCCCACACATTTCCGATTCTTTATCAGCACTATCTTCATCATCATAATATAATTTTTGACATTTAATAATTCTCAATCTTTGTTCCAAACTAGGCGGTATATTTTTATAATACTTCTCGTAGATCGTTATAGGTGATTCATCGCTAACGTTGGAACATCCCAACGTCGTTTCCCTTGCATATATTCACCAAGAGTCATTTTCGAAGACGTCTCTTGATAATGAGAATTTCTACCCATATATTCTCGTAACGTCATCTCAGGTGGCGTCTCCTGAAAAGGATTCATCACCGAGGAAACACAAACTACAGAGGAATTCTACACAATCACAAACAAGGCTGACTCGACCAAATCAAACCTATAAATTCTAGCAAACAAAAAGCATGATGGCTCCACTTAGATTGTTTCTAGACCAGCTTCTATCTTTCGAAAGGGAATTCGTTGCAATTTGATCAAACCCCTCTGGAATCAATCTGAGTCAAAGTAAGTTGAATAGAGGCGAGGGAAGCTTAAGGGAGCTTTGATACCCAAGGCCTCACCGCTATCACAAGGAGGCGCAGTCACGCATTCAACTCACAGAAACCATCATGAACTTCGAGGTGTGATTAAGAAAGTAACCAATATCCTTCGAAATTTTTTCCTAATAAGCGCATTACCCTATCGGTCTCGTTCTAATCAAATTTTAAGCTTGGGTTCGCGTTAGGTTTCGTTTTCCTAAGGCGGGAAAGAAGGGAGCGGTGATGAAATCCGAACCCTTATCTTGTATTGGCCAGGCCTTGCCCTTTACTAGGAATTTAAAAACAGTCCAAATTA
The DNA here is from genome assembly GCF_003573695.1 of Papaver somniferum. Lineage (NCBI taxonomy): Eukaryota > Viridiplantae > Streptophyta > Magnoliopsida > Ranunculales > Papaveraceae > Papaver > Papaver somniferum. The sequence goes on along the minus strand of NW_020618825.1, from coordinate 19,111,690 downwards.
GTCCTCAATCAATGAATCACCTTAAGGAATACCGTAACTCGCTTACAGGAGATTCGCGAGTGTTTCGATGGACTTACCTCCCGTACCAGACGGGGGATGTACCGTTGAAGTCGACTCGGGCCACGACTCCTATGTCATGTACGAACCCGAGGGGCCGAGACGATATAGTAATCGTCGTCCTTCCATGCAAACAGTCTATATATATATATATAACCCTTCCGTAGGGTTTAAAAAAAAATAAAAAAAAATAATGTCCCGATTGTCCAGTCCAAAGAAAAGAAAAAAAATAAAAAAAATCATAATAATAATAATAATTACAAAAAAAATGGAAAGTCTCTTAAAAAAAATAATTCTCTCTTTTTTTTCTTTTTCTCTCTTTTTTCTTCTTTTTTTTTTTTTTTTTTTTTTTTTTCCTTCTCTTTTAGCTTTAAGCTTTGATTCCAAGGTCTTTAGTATCCAACTTCAAACCTGTAATACAAAGACACAACCAAAGAGACGTAAAAAGAACAAATGGAATAATAAAAAAAATAATAAAAACCTAAAAATTCTACCTAAGCACAAATCCGCGTCGGCGACGCCAAAATGATTAATGATTTTTCGTGGGTTGTTGTAATGAAGGTTCAAACTCTCGGATTTGTGAAGGATAATTTTTTAGACTTAATAAAAAAGATAAATATATACAATAAAATATTAACAATGGTGAGAGGTACTGGGACTAATGATTCGGCCAATCTTCATAAAATAGGGCTCAATGAATTATTCTCGACAATAATCGCTCAAAACATAAGTTATATGGACTCTTATTTTGCCAAAGTAGATTCTCAAAAAATTGATTGTAAATGATAAGCATGGAACATCAAATCACCTAAGCTAAGCATGACCCATCTAATCAAATAACACCCAATTTAATCAAATCATATTTTAATTAATTTTTAATGCAAAAGTCTTAAAAAGAATTAATTAAATTACCCATGTATGAAGCTCGGCCTCCTTCGTCGTCCCAGTGTTGGGGTTTAACTCATCATAGTAAAAATGCTCTCAAAATAATTATTTATGGCTCAAAAATGGTTCACAGTGATGAAATAAAGAGAAAATGATGAAAATCGGGTGTTTGCAACGTTTATAATTGTTGCAGACACCGTTACAAAGAACGATAAAAGAATATTGATGTTGTCTTCTTAGCTGACTACTGTCACTGTTGAAGAACGACGGTTTTTGGCTGTCTGTTTTTCGTGTTCTTCATCTTCATCAATGGCAGCAACAGAGAAAAATGGTGGATTCTTCCTCTGCAGCGCTCTCCTCTATACTCCCAACTCTCAACCCCCTCTATAGTAGACCCAAAGAGCCTATTTATACCCAACAACAGCTCCAAATCTCGCCAATAACTCCAATATAATTCTTCATTATGCGGGCAGTGAATAACAATATTTTCCGAATATTTTATTACCAAACTTGGAATTTCTTGCGTAAACTTCCTCCCTCCATGATTAATGATTTTTCGTGGTTGTAGTAATGAAGTTCAAACTCTCGGACTTGTGAAGATTAAATTTAATGATTTAATAAAATTATATACAAATATATTAACAATGGGTGCGAGAGGTAACCAAGACACTAGATTCCACTATTATGCAAAATTGAATGATAAATATTTCAAAACTCTATTCAATTCTTAAATCCTCTTTTATCTTTAATTCACTATCAATCATACAGATTTTCAAACATTATTTGTAAACCTTAAGCATAGATTATCAATAGATTAAACCAAGCATAACCTATCAAACTGAATAACAAATAATTAAGACAATCATTCAAACAATTTAACACTCTGCAAAAAAAGCGATTAGGTGAATTATATAATTAAATGAAATAGTTACTCATTTATGTTGCGTGAATAGCTTCCTCCATTGCCTTGGTTAGGAGGGAATTAGATCATCATAGTATAAATGCTCTCAAAATAATTTATTATGGCTCAAAAATGGTTTACAAATGATGAGAAGAAGAGAAAATGGTGTAAAACTGTAATCTGAGACGCCCAAAAAGCGTCACAGAATGAACGATAAAAGACAAGTGCTGCTGCTGTTTAGACTGCGCTGCGACCCACAGCTGTGCGTCTTAGAAAATGTTCATAAACGACTGTCCTCGCGAGTATGTTCTTCGTGTTCTTGGTGTTCTTCATCATCATCAGCAGCAGCAGCAACAGAGTTTCATCAACTCTTGATTTCTGCTTCTCTGGACCTTCTCTCGACCCCAAACTCTCGACAACCTTTCCCAAACTGTTTTTCCTTGTATTTATCGTGAATTGGAGCCAAAAATCCGACCATTGATTGCATATATTCTCCATTTAATCCAAATATTCTCGGCTGCCAATAATAAGGAAAATTTCCATTTTTAATCCCATGCACGCGTTAAATTTGATCCTGCACGCTCGCATTCGACTTATTCACACCTCAACACTCTTCTAACGCCAGCAGAACTCCCCCATGCACACAAAAACTTCAATTTTGATCGTGTTACAGTACACGTGCTCTGTTTTGGGTGTGTGAATCATACCGAAAATTTCAGCCAAATTTGATCGATCATGTCACCCATACTATATTCCTTAACCTATATCACATCTCTATACCAAATTTCAGCCATTGAATCGACCCATAACCCCTTCATTTTGACGATCGAAATTCTGCCAGAACTGTTTAGAAATTTCCCGCCTTTTTCCAAAATTTGAATTTATTAGAAGAAAAGTGTCCTCCCCCTAATCCTGTACGGGTGTCCCTTTAGCAATTGGGATGGAATAGTAATTTTGGGATGGAAATAGTAATTTTTCTGGGTTCCTCCGGTACATTTCTGGGACGCTTCCGGTGCATTTTTGAGGTGCCTCCGGTATATTATCCTGGGGTGTAAAACACTACTTTTCGAGCTCATTTTTGCCGCAAGAGCTTATTTCTCTAAAAATACCTACAAAGGCATAAAATAACAAAATAAATAGAAAATCGAGTACTAACAATACATACAATTGAGACATATTAGACACATAAATGTGTATATCAACACCCCCAAACTTATTATTTGCTAGTCCCGAGTAAATCAAAACTACAAAATAAAAAAGTGACCGAGTTAATATCGGGAATGTTTACCAGAGGTTTACCCACAAAACCTTTACTCCACACCCTAGCTATCTACAACGAACCTTGGAAGGCACTAAAGAATCTCCTTGGTTGGCTTACAATCACTGACTACAGGAGGAAGTACCCTGATGTGAAATTCCAATTGTTGTACACGAGTTTACACTCAAGCATACTAAAATTCATATAAAGTGACAGAGCTCTACTAAGATAGTTTCACGATGGACATCATACTCGGAGTCGGACTAATCATATGGATAGATTAAGAGATGGATATAGAAAAAATATAGATGGTTTTGATGTTAACTAGGTGAACGATGTTTCTCATATCTGTCTGAAGGCCATTGCCAAAATAAACCTATCCTAAATGACTGAGATAGTCTGACTAATATCAAATCACTGGCATATACAAGGGAACCAGTGTTCGATAATCCTAACTCTAGGTCAACACAACTGGCATATACAAGGGTTCCAGTGGTCGACCTTATTGAATTTTATTCCGTTTGGTCAAATGGTCTGGTCTAAAACTTTTTTTTTTTTTTTAATTTAATAAATCTTTTTTTTTTTTCATTTTTTCAATTTTTTTTTTCAATACTCAGTCACTCTATTTTACCCTAGCAGTGGTAATAACTTGAATCGTGAGCCCCACCTAATCACCTAGAGAAACATAGTTTAAAAATAAAAATAGAAACAGAAATGAAAAGGACTCAACGAGATATGGCGAAACTATCATGTTATTTCTAACACCTGAGCTCTGTGCTTTTATGAATAGACTCTTTAGATGTTTCCATCTAATCAGATTGGTTCCTCAACTCCTATAACCAAGATGCTTCCATCCACTTAGATTGGTTAGTGCCATCCTAAATAAGCATAAATTTCTAGGCTCTGGAGTTTATTTATTATGCAACTAAAAAGTTTCTCCCATACCCCCAAACCTAAATCTAACATTGTCCTCAATGTTCTAAAGATGAAATTAAAAGCATGAACAAGGAGAAACGGTTACTATTTGAAGCAAAGAGTTAAGGAAGGATATTACCGTGTTGCATGAGATTGGGTTACCTCCCAAGAAGTGCTAAGTTTAAAGTCTCCAGCCAGACTTAGAAAAGGTTTAGTCAACTCGAACCGTATAACAGTAGCCGAAATAGTTGTGGGTTATCGAAACCAAAAAGAGCTATCACAAGTAAAAGGAATCTGCAACAAGCCAAGAAAATGAACATGTACTGTATACCCTTATCTAGTTTCCTGATTAAGATACCTATGTCCCATTGTGGTTCAGGTTCAGGTTCTACGAAAGGATCTTGATAGAATATTTTCATTGGATGCATTTCCTCATAGTTAAGATCCAACAGTTCAGGTTTAAAAGTCTGGAAAAACTCAATTAAAAATAATAATAACCTGAATAACTGGGGATCCTTAAAGTCAATCAGATTTGACTTATACAGCTGACCACAAAGAGAGTGGTGGTTTTCCTTAAACAGATGTGTCGACCCTAATCTCCTAAAGTAATTAGGTTTAGTCTCAAAACTTAATAATTGACACATCTGAAATTTATATGTTCCCACAATTGGTAGAAAAGTTTTTGGTGGGAAAACAAAGTCAATCTTGGTATTATTGCCTGGGCTAACCTCATCAACCAGAGGATGGGTTTCTAATAGTTGAGACTCGTGTTGAATATTATTAAGTTCGGGAAAACGAGTACGAAGATAGTCTTGTAAGATGGTTGAGGCATTGATGTCAAGTCCCAAGTGAGGGATTTTTTTAAGAGTTAAAGCACATGGAGATTGATAATCACCCCCAAACTTAGAGTTTTCGGCGTCTCTAGGTAGACTGGTCATAATCTCCCTAATTTCTAGGTCATCAGATTCCTGTAAGTGGGCGATTGATTTTTCTAAGTCAGGTTCATCCTCGCTAATCTCTACGAGTTCATCTAAGACTATTGTTTCTAAATCGTTTGACTCGGAAGAAGTACTCTCAAGATAAACTGGTTCCTCTAAACCATCATCGGTTTCGTAATCATCGTCTAAAACGGAGGTATTTCTAGTCAAATCCTCGTCCTTTTGAATAGGTAAATAATTATTAAAATTATTTGGATTTGAACTAGAAATATCATTATAATCATCATCACTATCATCCTCATCATCATCATATAATTTTTGAAATTCACGAATTCTCAAGCTTTGTTCCCAACTACATGGTCTATGTTTATAATATTTCTCATAGATCGTTAGAGGTGATTCCTCAATAAAAGTTGGAGTATCCATATATCGTTGCCCACGCATATATTCACCAAGAGTCATTTCCGAAGACGTCTCTTGATAACGAGAATTTCTAGACATATATTCTCGCAACGTCATCGCAGGTGGCGTTTTCTCAAAAGCATTCATCACCGAAGAAATATAAACTACAGAGGGATTCTATACAATCAAAAACAAGGCCGACTCGACTCCACCAAATCAAACCTAAAGATTTCTAGCAAACAAAAAGCATGATGGCTCCACTTAGATTGTTCCTAGACCACCAGCTTCTAATCCTTCGAAAGGGAATTCGTTACAATTTAAGCAAACCCCTCTGGAATCAATCCGAGTCAAAGTAAGTTGAATTGAGGCGAGGGAAGCTTAGTAGAGCTTTGATACCCAAGGCCTCACCGCATTAGAAGGCGGCACAGTCACGCATTCAACTCACAGAAACCATCATGAACTTTGAAGTGTGCTTAAAGAGCAACCAATATTTTTCGAACGAGTTTCCTATTAAGCTCGTTACCCTATCGGTCTCGTTCTATTCCAAATTTTAAAGCTTAGGTTCGCGTTCGGTTTCGTTTTCCTAAGGCGGGCAAGAAGGGAGCGGTGATGAAATCCGAACCCTTATCTTGTATTGGCCAGCCCTTGCCCTTTACTAGGAATTTAAAAACAGTCTGGTTCGTCCTCAAACAATTATCACCTTAAGGCAGACAGTAACCCGTTTGCAGGAGATTCGTTGGTGTTTAGATTGGACTTACCTCCCGTACCAGACGGGCGACGAACCGTTGTCGTCGACTCGGGCCACGACTCCTATGCCGTGTACGAACCCGAGGGGCCGAGACGATATAGTAATCGTCGTCCTTCCCTGCACACAGTTTATATAAAAAAATTTTTTTTTAATAATACCCTTCCGTAGGGTTAAAAAAAAAGAATAAAGTCCAATTGTCCAGAATAAAGTCCAAATAAAAATTCCAAAAATTACAAAAATTATGAAAAATAAAGCCTATTTACAAATCCTAAAAAAAAATTATGTCTTTTTTTCTTCTCTTTTAGCTTTTAGCTTTAAGCTTTTTGTTCCCAAGTCCTTAGTATTCCACTTCGAACCTGTAAATCAAGACACAAAAAGAAACGTAAAAAGGAACAAATAATAGTAAAAAAAATAATAAAAACTTAAAAATTCTACCTAAACACAAATCCGCGTCGGCGGCGCCAAAATGATTAATGATTTTTCTTGGTTGTAGTAATGAATTTCAAACTCTCGGACTTGTGAAGATTAAATTTAAAGATTTAATAAAATTATATACAAATATATTAACAATGGGTGCGAGAGGTAACCAAGACACTAGATTCCACTATTATGCAAAATTGAATGATAAATATTTCAAAACTCTATTCAATTCTTAAGTCCTCTTTTATCTTTAATTCACTATCAATCATACAGATTCTCAAACATTATTTTTAAACCTTAAGCATAGATTATCAAGAGATTAAACCAAGCATAACCTATCAAACTGAATAACAAATAATTAAGACAATCATTCAAACAATTTAAAACTCTGCAAAAGCAGCGATTAGGTGAATTATATAATTAAATGAAATAGTTACCCATTTATGTTGCGTGAATAGCTTCCTCCATTGCCTTGGTTACGAGGGAATTAGATCATCATAGTATAAATGCTCTCAAAATAATTTATTATGGCTCAAAAATGGTTTACAAATGATGATAAGAAGAGAAAATGGTGTAAAACTGTAATCTGCGACGCACAAAAAGCGTCACACAATGAACGATAAAAGACAAGTGCTGCTGCTGTTTAGACTGAGCTGCGACCCACGACTGTGCGTCTTAGTAACTGTTCATAAACGAATGTCCTTGCGAGTCCGTTCTTCGTGTTCTTGGTGTTCTTCATCAGCAGCAGCAGCAGCAACAGAGTTTCATCAACTCTTGATTTCTTCTTCTCTGGACCTCCTATCGACCCCAAATTCTCGACAACCTTTCCCAAACTGTTTTTCCTTGTATTTATAGTGAATTGGAGCCAAAAATCCGACCATTGATTGCATATATTCTCCGTTTAATCCAAATATTCTCGGCTACCAATAATAACGAAAATTTCCATTTTTAATCCCATGCACGCGTTAAATTTGATCCTGCACGCTCCCATTCGACTTATTCACGCCTCAACACTCTTCCAACGCCAGCAGAACTCCCCCATGCACACAAGAACTTCAATTTTGCTCGTGTTACAGTACACGTGCTCTGTTTTGGGTGTGTGAATCATACCAAAAATTCCAGCCAAATTTGATCGATCATGTCACCCGTACTATATTCCTTAAACTATATCACATCTCTATACCAAATTTCAGCCATTGAATCGACCCATAACCCCTTGATTTTGACGATCGAAATTCTGGCAGAACTGTTTAGAAATTTCCCGCCTTTTTCCAAAATTTGAATTTATGAGAAGAAAAGTGTCCTCCCCCTAATCCTGTACGGGTGTCCCTTTAGCAATTGGGGTGGAATAGTATTGGGGTGGAAATAGTAATTTTTCTGCGTTCCTCCGGTACATTTCTGGGACGCTTCCGGTGCATTTTTGAGGTGCCTCCGGTACATTATCCTGGGGTGTAAAACACTACTTTTCGAGCTCATTTTTGCCGCAAGAGCTTATTTCTCTAAAAATACCTACAAAGACATAAAATAACAAAATAAATAGAAAATCGAGTACTAACAATACATACAATTGAGACATATTAGACACATAAATGTGTCTATCACTCCACGATCTAAATCGATTCTTCACGACCCAAAGTGATGCTCGAGCCATTCCACATCATCAGAGCACGTCCATAACTCTCCATGACGCGTGATTATCATCCTCCAGTGCATGCTTGCCCTGTTTTGAACTCAAGAATCAAACCACGTATTCCAGCCAAAATTAATCGAAACCACCACCCAAACTTTGTTCCTTATGCCAAATCACATCTTTCTGCCAATTTTCAGCGATTGAATCGCACTCTAACCCATTCATTTTGACAATCAAAATTCTGCCAGTTGAAAACTCCATTTCCCGCCAAAAACACAAATTCAAATTGTTGAAGAAGGTGCCCCTTATCCAGAGTGTTGGGGTGCGAATATCAATTGGGGTGGAAATAGTAATTTTTCTGGTTCCTCCGGGACATTTCTGGGACGCTTCCGGTGCATTTCTGGGGTGCCTACGGTACATTTCTCCGGGGTGTAAAACACTGCTTTTTGAGCCCATTTCGCCGCAAGGGCTTATTTCTCTAAAATTTCCTACAAGAACACAAAATAACACAATAAGTACTTAATCGAGTCTAACAATACAGAACATTGAGAAAAAAAATAGACACATAAATGCGTCTATCATTCCTCTCAAACGGGTCTTCTCCAAATTGGAACGTATCAACACTAAAAGACCAATTTGTTTTTCAAAACGGCCTTACACTTCAAACCATTTCGATGATCCCCGATAGACTGCCAAAATCCTCCACCAAAACATCATCGAAACAAAGGTCACAATCTACTTAGCATATCTTTCAAAAACAGTAAGAAAGATTCCCTAAACACCCAAATGGATGTCACTAAATGTATCATGTATATGAAACATAATGATACCCAAACTTGTAGCCACGTCACTCTTCAAATGTACACGCCCTTCGAATCTACAACTTTCACAAAAATACAGCTAAACAACCATATGCCTAAGATCCATATTCCATAACTTGTGTTAACAAAAAAAATTCTCATTAAATAATAAGAAACAATAGCTCAACCACAACTGAAATCCCCGTATATTAAGTCTAAAACATACCACGTCTCATCAACCGATCACCACACTTCAACTTACTTGTAGACATATGCAACAAGTATGCCAGACCAAATCAAAATCATTAAAAACATGAACCTATGAAGGGTCAACAATTACCAAAACGAAATCTTCATAAAAGATCTTTCCAAATCTTCGATGCCTTATGCAATTGAAGCGACAACATCTTTGAGTCTAACTTCTTTTTAACATCCTTCGACTTGTTAGGTCAAAATACTAACATTAACACGATCAAATTGATGACGACTGATATCAAACTTGTACCCTTCGTACCGAAACAATAATAAGAATTTGACAACTAAAAATTGTCATCTTTACTTCAACAAACATACAAGTCAAAACTTGTATCTCAACCACAATGCTCTTGCTTTCTCAAAACATGATTTTCGAAGCAAATATACTCAAATGAAAACAACTTGGTCTTCCAAAATAGTCCACAAGAGCCTCATACGAAGCGAAGTAAAAAACAAAATCAAGTAACCAAAATATGGTTACACAAATACTTACTTGGAGCTATGCGGAATGCATAGGGTTATATGCTTCAACAAGTATAACATCAAATCCTTCAATATAGAGCACCATCAAAAACGAATGTGGAATATCAAAGTATCCCATTCTTTCGAAACACTTTAACTTGCTTCATACCCAAAATTTGATAACATCAGACCCTTCAAACTTGAATGTTTGATAACATCAATCTATGTATCTTCGAATAGTTGATAACTCCAAATCCTTCATACTTGAAAACATCAAATCCTTCAAAACCAAGAAATTCTGCTACCCGCAGAAAACGGAACATTCCCACTTCTGACTTCGATCCTCTCCACGCTCACTGCACCACTTGTTGTGGGAGATAGCCAAACTAACCACACCACTTTTTGGGAAATCCAACAAGAACTAACCCACAAGAAACTAGATCTTTGGATCGACGAAGAATGAAAGATTAACGATGCAAACACACATTAGAAGCAATAAGTAAAGCACACAAGACTTAACGTGGTTCGGCAATATGCCTACATCCACCAAAACGGTTACGACTTCTTCATTATTATGGAACCACTAAATAGAGAATTAAACACTTAACGATTTACGGATCAATCAACAAATTATGATCCAACATTGTGTTGATCATAAACCCTAAAATAACTCTCTTGGACGAAACGCTCCAATATTACCGAATAATGTCTAACCAAACAAGATAATACTTATCTCATATAACCGAGATGATCTCCTTCTAAATGATGTCTCTTCCAACACCAACGATGATTATCTAACAATCTCCACCTTGTCGATGTTTCAACAGGGAGTACCCATTTTCTGTGCATTTTGTAACATTTGTCGGCATTGATTTTGTCGGCATTTTGTAAGTTGGGAGTACTCATTTTATAACCAAATTCCTATTATCTCAAAAAAATTCCTTCTAGTGTCACCCAAGTGAAGTGATTATGATTTATACTAATAATTATCAAACTAATCTATTAACTTAGCTAATTATAATTAACTACTAAACATGATTAGTGAGGGATAGATTAGGAATTAGTTAAAGTACATTGATAGAGGGTAACTCTGATTTACTTTTTAAATTCCTATTTTATCCTATTATTATATCCCAATTAATTTTTATATCCCCAATCACGTGTTCTTAATTTATATTAATTAGCTTAGCAAAATAAGTGCTAATGGTTAGGTTGGACATAGTTAGTGTTCTCATCTTAAAATCTACTGGGCCCCTTGATTACCGATATGACCCAATGTTTGTTTAGTGATCCAAAGTCTACCTCATTTGCGAGGCACCTTGATTCAAAACTTGCATTATAACATAAAACCGGTCAATGCACCTCAAAACGAAAATCTATCATTGATAAATTTCTTATGTTGTCCCGTGCCCAAAAATATGCCTGTGATTCAAAACTTGCACTATAACAAACAGACTCAAATTACGGACCTCAAATATGGACGTTAGATGACCCTTCGCCAACCAATCAAGCTAATACCAACGTGTCGGTCTTTTTTGTTTTGTTTTTTTATGATGAAATTATAGATTCTTAATTTAGCTGTCATGATTAGGACAAATCTAGTCACTGTCGAGCATTTGCTCGTCATTTTCAAATGTTTTGAATTTTTATGCAAACCAGCTGGAAACACGGTGGCCAGCAAATGATTCATAATACTTACGTGCTTTACACAATTTCTTAGTTTATTATTCCAGAAAATTGCCCGGAAATTTGGCAGAACCGTTTGACTAGCAAAATTGCGACATATTTAATTTAGGCAAATTTTGAGTCTGCTGCAAATATTATAGTGCGTAGCTTCGTGAGAAGAGGTGCCATTTATTTTATATACAAAAATAGTACTAAGAGTTCAATAGAAATTTCAACATCCAGAATTCAAGTCGAACTTCGGTGTATCATCGGTATCAGATTAAATTTGATATATATATATATCATCATCATGGCAAGAGTACTTCTCATCAGCTGCTTATTACCAGGGACGGGCCTAGCAAGGGGCTAACCCGTCCCTGGATTTAGTACATACAGTCAACAATTTTTTATTGTTAGACCAGTAAATAAACAGGTAGCCCACCATTACTAAAAGTTAGGCCAGTAGCATGTAACAAACGATACGTGCTACTTCAAAATTTGGCTTCTGTCATCTTGGGTTATCAAAGTCATCAAAGCATAGGCACTCAAACTATCAAAGCATACTCCATTGAACTTAAAGGCAAGTTTTTAGACTCCTGATTCCCATTTAACCCATTGTTATTACAAAAATTAAGAAGATTTCCTAACCAGTACAATTATTAAATAGATCAACATCTCAATCGTATCTTTTACTACCAAAAAAATATTTTGCGACCGACTTGTATGTACAAATAGCCCTACCCTTGGCTAGATTCTGAGTCCGTCCCTGCTTATTACTGCTAATGATATTTGTTTCACGTAAGTATAGTTTTATTATGAGTATATAAGCATCTTGGTCACAAATTCTGATTCATTAACGTTTAGAAATGTGATGCAGATATTGCATTTGCGGATGACTTAAATCTGGGAAGAAAAGGAAAAGTGGCTGCTAAATTGTTTGGGGAAAACTTACCGGATCAGGTGAAGTCTCTGCCGTGATTGATCACAACTAAGGGAAAATGCCACAAGGAAAGGCAAGAAATGTAAGACAAGAAAAGCAGAACCAAGTATTCAGAAACTTTTCCATTTAGGAGCCATTTTTGATGGAGAGTTTTAGATATGAGGTTCTCATATTTAAAGATTTTATTTTGGTTTATTTTAATAAGAATGTGTTGAAAACATTGCATTTAATTTCTAGTTTTACGTTTTGTTTAGTTCTTCTGCTAATTGGGACTCTGTTATCTGGAAATTTGTTTTAGCAATTTTGTTCTTTGATGTAATTTTTGGTTATGATAGACGATATTTTTAGTACGTAAAGTTGTAGCTTGAGAGTATGAGATCATATTACTGGACCAAAATCTACATACTGGATTTCACAATCTACATTTTGACCCTGCAGTGATCTGCCATTGTCAGCCAAAAATTTATCATGTGATCACTGAGAAACTCAAAAATTGCCATAGTGATCCAAAATCTGCCATGAGATGCAATTTTTCTTAGAAACCCAAGTTATGCTAAATTGCTTCCTTAGTCGAGGGAACCACTGACCCAACATTATCCCTTGAATTAAAATCTAAATCATGAGCCCTAAAGTTTGCCACTTGCCGGAAAGTTGCCTCTAAAATTGTAGTTACAGGAAATCATACAACTACACCCTTAAAGAAATCTATGGAACAATTAAGTAATCATTATAAGAATCATAAGATTTTTTATTGAAATCTTGAGAACAAATACAAAGTGACGAAGAAATCCTAACTTAGGAAGCAAATAATTTTTCTCTTTCCTAAATTTCTTAGTTTTCAAAAAGTTCTCTCTTCAATACAAGTTCGTTTGGTCTTTTATATAGGGGTTTACATAGTGGATAATAAAGCCCTTATTTTCGGATCTGGTGTGCGTCATTAGCACACGCTTACATTGATTCTTCTCGCACGTACTCTTAACACCGCATAGCTCTTCACACTTTACTCGTGATTAAGCTGACATCATTTGGTGCGTCATTCTGTATGGATGTATGCGGTTGTCTTTGCTCGGTCTTGATAATTATCATTTCGCATACTTGATTGGTGTGCGGTATTTTGTATCTACAAAAATCTATAATGTGACGTTTTGCGTAGGGTTCCGATACTTGTCAGTGGCTCAAAAAATACTCATTGACCTAAAATTTGCATTGCCACTCAGGTAGGCCAAGATATTCCTTGCAACCAGATATCTTTGCTACGGCCTCGAAATTTACCAATCGGACTCGACTGACGTATAAAGTTATTGGGTGATGATATCGATGGCCTGAGTTCGAAACTTGCCAGCACCCATTCTAACAAATCAAAAAGAAAAAACTTATAATATTGATTGAAGATTTAAAGAGTCCTAATTCATCCGTGAGACTGAGAGATCATTGATTAGGACAAACATTTGCTCGTGATTTGTTAATGTTTTGTATATTTATCTATCTGACCGGACAGGAAACTTGCTATCCAGCAAATTATTCAAAATTAATCCTTTATATTCAGGACGGGATTCAAATAATTACGTGCTTTACATAATCTTTAATTAGTTTCTTATTACGGAAACTAAAAGGAAGTGTCCCGCCAGTAACGCAATGAAAAAAAAGTCTAGCTCAATGATCTGGCAGATTCATTGACGGAAAATTGTTTAATTAAGGTCAATTTCAGCTGCAAAAATTATAGTCTGTTCGTGAGAAGAGGTGTAGTCTGTTGTGAGAAGAGGTGCCATCGATAATTGGATCCTATAAACAGTACAAAGTGTTCAAGAGAATTTGCATCGTCCAGTTGAACTTTGGAGTACTAACATCGCCATGGCTAGAATCCTCATAAGATTAGTACTGATTATGATGTCCCTTTCTCGTACGTATATATAGCTTTATTTCGAACTAGTACTGTGAGCACAAGAACCACGTGTGTGTCCGAACGCTCACAATCAATCTTTAACATCTAAGGAGATTATGATGATGGTACCCTGGTGTTGATTCATTGGCTCAAAACCTTCGGGTTTATCATGGCCTCCTCCAACCACTCCAGGCGTGGCGTTTGTGCATGGGATATAAGTATTAAGGAAAACAAAACACATAAGCAAACACGTGTGGAGCTAAATGAATGTAAAGTGCTGAAATGTAAATAAAACCAAGGTTTACGTGGTTCAGCACTAAGGCCTACATCCACGGGATTTTTTGTTCTACTATGTTCTTCACGGTTACACGAACAGTTGAATGATTTTTGGGGTTTACATGTTTCTCTCCTCTCAGGGATTAACCTACCTTTGCTATTTCTCTCTCTCTCTCTTTCCTTCCCTTCCTGATGTTTCCCCCCCCCCCCCCCCCCCCCTCTTTGGTGGAGATTGGGTATTTATAAGGTTAGAACGTGGGTCCCATCTCTGAAGACCGTTGGAACCTTATCTTCTTGTGTCCTTGCGTCCATCGCGCGGAGGTCTGCGTTTCCCCCTTGATCCCGCAGGGGCATCCTCGCTCGTTCCACAGGTTGGTCGACACGTACACTGCTCGGAGTGTTTAATGTGGGTAGTTGAGGGGTCTGCTCGTGTCAGACAAGTGTCTTCTTCCCCTGTCAGTCCGTGTCAGCTAACTTTCTCTCCACCGTTGATCTTGGCTTCTCTTTTGGGGATGAGATAAAGTAACTCCTCGGGGTTTATTTGGTGTTTCGTGACCCATCATGTTTCGATGTTTTTGGCCTGCATGCTTTCCACGTGCCTCTTTATATACACGTGTCTGATAGTGAGATATATGTGTACACAATTTGCCCCTTTTCTTCGGGCTTGGATGACTAATGGGTTCCTTGAAGAAAAACTATCGTCGCATATTCTTCTCACTCCTAATAACTTCTCCTAGATATTTGGGCACGTCTTTTATTCGTGCATTAACTGCTTATGTAACGGGCACGTTTTCCCATTCCTCCCTTAATTTCCTTCTCTTTCTTTCGGGTATTTTAAGGATAGAAGGAAAATTTAATTTCATTCCTAAACACTCTCTCAGTTTTCATTCTTCCTTTAAATTTTCTGTCTGTCTTCATTGAACCTGTGACCTTAAATTCTCTGTCAGTCTTCATTGCACTTGTGATCTTAAATTTTCTGTCAGTCTTCATTGCCCCTGTGATCTTAAATTATCTCCACCTTAGCATTAACCACGCCCGCTTCTCCTGTTTGTTTCTTCTACTGCTGTTTTTGCCGGTAAGTTTTCCTTTATTTATTTCCACCGTTTTATGCTGTGTTGACTTGTGAATTTTCTGCTACTGTTGTTCCTTGTTTGTGATGAAGAACTTCTTCTGATGCTTGTATACTAGTTTGCCCCTGTTCTTCATCTTAAATTAAGGAAGCCATTACTTCGAGGGTGAAATATTGAGCATGTATACCACTTTTAGGGTTGCTACGTTATCGTGGTTGTATTACTATGGATGTGTTTTTTGATTTTGGTGATTTTGGTGATTTTGGTGTGTAACTTGTTCTTGATTTTATTCTTTCCGCAGCCATGTCTGACCGTCCGCGGCCTACTTATCAGACTCCGGATTCTGGGTTATCGAGATCTCCTCCGCGTCGAGAGTCTCAAGATGATGTTCGTCGGAGTCGAGTTTCTTCTGGAGCGAAAGCCTCGTCCTCTAGGGAAGATATTCCCCGATAATTCCGTCTGGTTCTCGAAGAGTCTTTGATCGCTCAGTGGCTCGTCCTCGTGATGATACTAGGAGTACGCAGGCTCGCCCCGCGCTGTTGCTTTTGACATTCCTCCTCTACGTTCGTTAGTGCCCGAGCATCATCTACGGTCTTCTCCAACTTTTAAAGGGAAGAATACGAAGGCGTAGCTCCTAGGGTTGAATCTTCAAAGAATCCCCCCGTGAAGAGAAAAGCTTCGGAAGCGTTCGTTAGTTCATCCGGCCCGCCGAGGAGGATGAGGCTGCTCCCTTGATACGCAGTGTCTCTGTTAGCAGGAAAAAAGTAACCTTCAAGCACATCGATCTTGAAATATTCAAGGAAAAGCATGAGCTTCAAGCCTTCGGGGTTCGTTTCTATGCCCCTGAGGATGATATTACGTATGAGCTTATCTCCAAGTACGAATTCGATGATTTCATTTGTTAACGACGGTTGGGGCATTCGAGGCTGGTCTGATGCTGCCGTTGTACAAATCGGTGATTCCTTCTACTACGACGTGCGCTAGTCGTGAGGGTTCTTCCACCAATACTCATAGCCGTTCCGTATCCCAACTATCGGGGAATTATCTCCGCGCCCTGAAGGAATGCTATCTGCGGTAGTAAGGGGAAACGTCGATGACTTGTTACGTCCCAATCCCATGGAGAAGGAATGGTATACTCCTGAGAATTTCAATAACTCCTTGGGATTACGTCAATAGTAGGAATCGCAAGCCGTGGAGTGTCAGCCTTCGGAATCTCCCTGCTCCTCGAGGCGAGATTCGTCTGTTAAATGAGGTCAGCGATGCCAAGCTGAAGTATGTTCCTGGCACGGAGGCGTCCAGTCGTCGGAAACTCTTCCCCGCGCGAGAGAGGATCAAGCGCGATCATGACTACGAGTGGCACGCCACCGTTATCGAGATAGTTGGTCCGTGGGCTTACGGTTGGATTCCGGTCCCCGCGGTTGGCGGCCTACCGAGAATAGTAAGCCGCGCGAATCTCCTCCTGTTCGCTATGGAGATTTCTGCCCCTGGCGTCTGAACTTTGCGGGCATGAATTTTCCTTATGCCCTGGACGTCATAGAGGGAGACGAGGAGGATGGTTCCGGTGCTATACTCCCACCGAAGAATATCTCAGCTGCTCAGGTACGCAGATTCTAGCTGCGCTTCTTTTTTAGAACTTCCATCAGACGGGAAAAATAATTCTTTTTGTGGTGTTGGTTTCAGGTATTGAAGAAGAAAAAGATTAGGCCGAAGCAGTCTTCTACTACGGTGATGGGCGAGGTTGAGGCCCAAGAAGAAGTTACTAGTCCAGTGAACGAAGAGTTTGCTGAGGACGAGATTACAGATGGGGAGGAACGTACTGGTACCTCCCCTATCAATGTCGGAGAAGAGGTCTTCGTGGTCACGCTGGTGATGAAGGAAGGAACAAAGCTGTGTGTGGCTGATGACGTTGTCATGGGGATGTTTCCGTCCCTGCTGGTGATGTCGCGGATACCCTTCCCACTTCTCAAGAATTTTCTTTTGATCGGATTTATTCCACGGGGGAGTTCTTTGACGAAGCCCTCGATTTTCCCGAGGACTTCTCTTTACTTTCCCCCAATGATGATTGGGATGTTCTTGGTGGTGATGGTAATGGGGATGCTACTGTAGAAGATGTTGGTGCGGAGGAGCCTGCTGTGCATGTAGGCGCGGAGGAGCATGTGCTGAGGGGGTCGAGTCAGAGAAGGAAAATCTGTCGTTGACGCCCCGCCGATAGTCTTCCCCAGTCGCCGACGTCTGAGGGTGAGGACGCCATCATGGATTGGTTTAAGGAAAAGAATCTTCTGTTTGTCTCTCATCCCGCTCCTGTGGTTGCTGGGGAAAAGGAATCACCGCGTATACCCGTCGCATGATGGAGATGTCTTCAAGGCGCAGGTGTCTGAAGCCTGGGGAAAAAGGTTGACTGTTCCCGAAGCTACCCTCGTGCCGGAGCCTCCTACTTCCGTTGCCGATATGATGGCCATCGCCGACGGGTATCAATATGGCTTTCCGCAGCAGCGTGTGCTGAGGTAAATTTTCGTACACTTCTACGTGACGATCAGACGCTTCGGTGAAATAATGTTTGTTCTTGATGTGTAGATGATGAGGAGCGAGCATTGTAACCACGTGCTGTATCAGTTCTTCAAAGCGAAATCTCTGAAGCTCGAGGCTAAGCTTCGTCACGAGAAAAGGAATTATCTGCGGCTGAGGTGGAAATAGAAGAGCTGAAGAAAAGCCTTAAGGAAAAGAAAAGCTGGGTGAAGCAGAGGCTGATCTTCGTTCAGAACTTGTTGCAGTGCGCGCGAGTTAGAGCAAACTCGTAGCCAAGTTTCCACTTTCACAGGTTTGGTTCTTTTCCCTCGCCGTATGTCGTCATTCTTTTATCTCTTAGTTGTTCTGTCTGAGTCTCCCCACCCTATCTCCAGTGGGTGGCGTCCCCGAGCTGATATGGCTTCGAAACGAAAGAGTTCGGCAAAAATCTCGTATTAGAGATTTGGTTGAGAAAATTAAGAGTGAAGCTAAGAAATGGGATGCTCGGGCTGAGGTATGGCGCGCGCGGCATGTTCAGATGGTCGACATGCAAAATCTGTACAACCATGATCGTGCTTTATTTAATGGCACACTGCTGTGGACCCGTGATAATCTGCGGAAGCCCGTGAGCGCACTTCCTTGTTGGAATCTAGGATTCAGCGTTGGAAGAAGAATTACAGACGGCTCGATCCATTCCTCTTTCAGGGGTCCAGGATAATATGCTCTGTCTTGCCAGAGAAAGAGATGATGCTCGTGCTGAAGTCTACGCTCTCAGCAATGCTCTTTCCGCGTCTCGTTCCGACGTAGCTCGTCATGCTGAGTCTGAGAGGAATCTCGAAGTGTGCATGTACAGACTCAGCAAAGGGGTCTCAGAGATAAATAAAGAGGTCGACCACCTTCGTCATATGGACTCGATGAAGCAGGTAGAATTAGATGCCTGTCAATTTACTCTCACCAACCTTCAACTAGACTATAAGAAATTATCCGCGGAATATGATCATCTTGATGAAGCGCGAGATGCGGTTGTTAATGAGTATGAAGAGGCTTCGGCTTGTGTCGAAGGTATAATCCCATTTCATCGAGTGTGACCTTGTTTTTTTCTACGCTAACTCCGTGGTGTTGTCTTTTTCAGAGCTCGAGGGACGCCTTCGCGTCACAAATGAAAAACTTGAAAAGGCTCAATCTTCCTTAGCGCAGCAGGAAGAACAGACCAATCACTTCAAGAATTTAGCAGCAACCCGCGAGGAGGCCGTTGGTGCTGCTTCTGAGAAGTGAATCGGCTATCTTCGTTATTATCCCAAGCCCAACAGCGGACAACAGTTATTAAACACAAGGCTCGTTGTCAATTGGCTGAGGAGACGAACAAGATGCTGGAGAGGATAGAACTTGGCCTAAGGAATGAACATGGTCTCGTGAAGAACTATCCTCGTCGTCCCGTTCCTTCTGCCTTGCCCAGCTCCTCGGGCCCTCTTCTGGTGGGAGCGTCCCATCAAGTCTTCGGAATAATCCTGCCGATGGGGCCGCCACTTAGGTAGAGATCGCAGCGTTTGTAGGATCCGCGGCATCATTATACTTTTTGTAATCATGTAACAAGGATATTTTTTGCTGATGATCCTGTAAAAGGAATATTTTTTGATTGTGTATCCTTGACTTTGGCCTTTCACTTCTTGTAATCACCCTTTATGAAATGAATCCTCTTCTTGATATACCTACAATGTTGTTTTGTTTTTATTTTAAGTATTTGTGAAAAATCAAAACAAAAGTTTTTAAGTGTTTTTGAGTGCGATACTGAAGGAAGGTACCTTCGTGATCGTCTTGAGACCTGTCACCCCGCTGGCGAATCCTGGGCCAGAGGATTCCCAGACGGTGGGGGCCGGGGCAACGTTCTAGGATATGGGATTAAAATATTTACGCACCCATTCCGTCGACCCGTTGCCTTAAGATTGGTTGGGTATCTCTTTCTGCTGGGTGCCTTCCCCCTGGTCCTACACTTATGGACACTGATGGGGGAGCCCTGAGAGATTGTAGATTAACTACTTTCCCCAATATTGTAGGTAGATTCCACTGACTTGATAATTTGAAAGCTTGTTTGATTGATAAGTTGAGGTCTGCAATTCCTCTTCCAGAGATAGAAACATGTGGAGCGGTCAGGCTCCCTTCTTCTTCTGGTACACTCCAAGCAGATTCAAATCTGCGTTGCTTCTATGGGAAGTATGGTTTGAGCCATTTAGCATTCCAAGGATGCCGGAGGACCTCGCCTTTTAGATTACGAAGGTAGTAGGAACCGTTACCCGCAATGTCGTGGATCATAAAAGGTCCTCCCCATGTAGGTGCTAACTTTCCCCATTTCTTTTCTTGCTGATACCGTGGGATTGTTCTCAACACATACTGTCCCTCTACAAAATTCCGTAGCTTTACCTTTTTGTTGTACTCCCTTGCTAGTCTTCGTTGATAATTTTCCATCTTTTGCAATGCTACTTCCCTTCTTCCTTCCAAGTCGTCCAACCTTTCTAACATCATATCTGTTGTGAGGTTTTTCTCCCAAGCTTCGGTCTTCGTGGTTGGCATGAGGATTTCCGTAGGTATGACTGCTTCAGCTCCATAAGTTAGAAGAAACGGGGATTCCCCGGTAGCGGATCTTCGTGTTGTCCTGTATGCCCATAAGACATTGTGCAGTTGTTCGCACCATCTTCCCTTATGCTCGTCTAATTGTTTTTTGAGTATAAGGGCGAGGGTCTTGTTGGTAGCTTCCGCTTGTCCGTTGCTTTGAGGGTATAAGGGGGTGGACTTGTTCTTTCTTATTTTGAAGGTGTCGAAGAGCATGTCTATATTTTTTCCCTGTAATTGCTTGCCGTTATCAGATACAATTTCAGCAGGTATACCAAATCTGCAAATGATGTTCTGGAATATGAAAGTGAACACATCCGCGTCTCTGATCCTGGCCAAGGCCTTAGCCTCCACCCATTTACTGAAGTAGTCCGTGGCTACTATCAAAAATCGTCTCTTCCCTGATCCTTCGATGAAAGGCCCGACGATGTCTACGCCCCATTTTGCAAATGGCCACGGGCTATCGACAGAGTTTAACATTGTTGCCGGCGCGTGGATTTTTTTCGCGAAGCGCTGACATTCTTCACATCGTCGGGACATCCTCGCAGCATCTTGTATCATGGTCGGCCAGTAATATCCTTGCGTTTTTGCCTTGTCAGCTAGTGATCTCATGCCGCTATGATTCCCCGCGTCACCATAATGGATATCATTTAGAATTCGATGCCCCTCTTTCCGGGACAAGCAGCGTAGTAATGGTCCAAGGAAGGATTTCTATACAGGACCCCCTCCCGAAGATCATATCTTCCCACTTTGGAGAGCATCTTCCTAGCTTGTTTCCGATCCGCAGGTAAGCTTCCTTTTTCGAGAAAGGCATGTATTGTCACCCTCCAGTCATCTTCGTTGCTGAAGTCTTCGTCTTGATTTGCTCTTGACAGGATGTCTTCTTCATCAAAGTCATTATGGATGTCTTCTCCTACCTGGTCTTCGATATTTTCTTCCATCACATCTTGATTGGTAGCGAAGGAGAATTGAGATGCAATCGAAGGCTCGTATACCCTTGCTATTTTAATACCTTCGGCATTTTTATCCCTCAGCATGGATGATATATATGCTAGGGCATCCGCGTGCCTGAGGTCCCTTCTGCATAAGTGCCGGAACTTAATGTTCGGGATTTGTGATGCCAATGTTTGGACCAAGGCCATGTAAGCTGAAAGTGTCATCGTACACATTATACTCGAGCCCATTTGCCGTATGACAAGCTGCGAATCACTTGTCAGCCTTACATCGGTTACCCCCATCTCTATTATTATACGTAGGGCATGTACGACAGCTTCGTATTCAACAATGTTATTGGTATGCTCTTTGAATTCCAATCTAAGTGCCTGTATAATCCTTTCTCCAGTTGGGGTGATAATGACAATACCTATTCCTGCTCCTTCCTTATTTTTAGATCCGTCGACAAAGACTTCCCATTGTCTATGACTCGCAGGTTCGAGGATATCCATTGGATCCTTGATTTCTTCCTCGGCTTCTGGTATTCCCTTAATCTCTTCGTCGTTGTCTAGGGGGAGGTCTGCTAAGAAATCTGCCAGCACTTGGGACTTCTGAGAATGTTGAATTTCATGAATGATGTTGAATTGGTCCAGATGGGTGTTCCATTTGGCTATTCGGCCCACTTTTCCCGTGCTTTTGAGGACTGCTTCCAATGGTGCTTTGCATGGTACCCTGACGAGGTGAGTTAGGAAGTAGGTTCTCAGTTTTTGGGTAGCCCATACCAGTGCGAGGATGAGTTGTTCAATCTTAGTATAATTTCTTTCCGCGGAATTGAGTGTCTTGCTGACGTAGTAGATAGGCTGTTCTACCTTTGTATTGGTCTTGACTAATACCGCGCTGACTGCGTCCTCTGTTGCTGCTATGTACAGTGCCAAAACTTCATCAGGGTTTGGTTTCTGCAGGATTGGGATTGAAGCTAGATGTTCTTTGATTTTTTGGAATGCTTCCTCGCATTCAGCAGTCCATTCGAACCTGCTCCCTTGATAATGACAATACCTATTCCTGCTCCTTCCTTATTTTTAGATCCGTCGACAAAGACTTCCCATTGTCTATGACTCGCAGGTTCGAGGATATCCATTGGATCCTTGATTTCTTCCTCGGCTTCTGGTATTCCCTTAATCTCTTCGTCGTTGTCTAGGGGGAGGTCTGCTAAGAAATCTGCCAGCACTTGGGACTTCTGAGAATGTTGAATTTCATGAATGATGTTGAATTGGTCCAGATGGGTATTCCATTTGGCTATTCGGCCCACTTTTCCCGTGCTTTTGAGGACTGCTTCCAATGGTGCTTTGCATGGTACCCTGACGAGGTGAGTTAGGAAGTAGGTTCTCAGTTTTTGGGTAGCCCATACCAGTGCGAGGATGAGTTGTTCAATCTTAGTATAATTTCTTTCCGCGGAATTGAGTGTCTTGCTGACGTAGTAGATAGGTTGTTCTACCTTTGTATTGGTCTTGACTAATACCGCGCTGACTGCGTCCTCTGTTGCTGCTATGTACAGTGCCAAAACTTCATCAGGGTCTGGTTTCTGCAGGATTGGGATTGAAGCTAGATGTTCTTTGATTTTTTGGAATGCTTCCTCGCATTCAGCAGTCCATTCGAACCTGCTCCCTTTTTTAAGAATGTTGAAGAAATGTTTGCATTTGTCCGAGGACCGTGCAATAAATCTGCCCAACGCTGCTATGGACCCATTGAGCTTCTGCACTTCCTTCAGATTCTTTGGTGACGGCATCTCTACTATGGCTTGAATCTTAGCAGGGTCTACCTCGATGCCCCTTTTCGTCACTAGATACCCGAGGAACTTCCCCGAGGTGACACCGAAAGTACATTTCTCCGGATTCACTTTCATGTGATGCTGTCTCATTGCTTCGAAGATATTCCTCAGGTCCTGGTGGTGATTTTTACGCAGCTTGCTTTTGACGAGCATGTCGTCCACGTAGACTTCTAGGGTTCCTCCAATCCATGGATTGAAGATAGCATCGACCATCCTTTGGTATGTTGCCCCTGCGTTTCGGAGCCCGAAAGGCATTCTGGTATAGCAATAAAGGCCATGTGGGGTATAGAACGCTGTGTGTGGCTGATCTTCTTCTGCCAGGGCTACTTGGTTGTAACCAGAATATCCGTACATGAATGACAGCTCTTCGTACCCTTCAACTGCTTCAACCAGTTGATCTATGCTCGGCAGGGGATAGCTGTCCTTTGGACATGCCTTGTTGAGATTAGTAAAGTCGATGCATATTCTAACCCCTCCATTTTTCTTAGGAACAATGACCATGTTGGAGATCCAGGTAGGGTATTTGACTTCCTTGATAAATCCTGCATCTAGTAGCTTCCGAAGTTCTGTTTCTACCGCCTTATGATATTCTGGAGCCACTTTTCGTATTTTCTGCCTGAACGGGGGAGTGCCCGGTTTGATGCGTAGTTCATGTTGGATTATTTTTGGGTCAATCCCCGGCATATCTCCTAACTTCCAGGCGAACACATCCGCATATTCGTTAAGTAATTTGGTTAAGGAATGTTCTCTTCCTTCGTTCATGATGGTCCCAATTTTGACCATCTTCGGGTCTTCTTCCGTTCCTATGTTGATTTCCTTTATGGGTTCTACTGGCGTGAACACAGGCTTCGGGTTTCCGAGAACTGGGGCGCTCTTTAATTGCTATTTAGCGTGTTTCTGCTCTTCGCTGGTTGTTGAGGTACTTGTTTCCGAGCCTTGGTCATTACGATCTTTCGTCAAGCCTTTTCCTGTAGTTTCCTTAAGGAATAGGTCTACGGCTTTTTCTTTCGCGGTTTCTTGATTTCTTACTCTTCGGATTTTTCGCTGCTCTTCTTGCTCATTGTTGATATGATCCTGAGTGGCCTGGCATTCTCGCGTAGCGATTCGATCTCCCTTGATCTCCATTATTCCCTCAGGTGTTGGAAATCTGAGGTATTGGTGGTATGTTGCCGCAACTCCTTTGAGCTTGTGTACCCATTGTCGTCCAATAATGGCGTTGTAGGGGGAAGGGGTGTCCACCACACTGAATCAGGTATCCAGTTTCATGGGCCCTGCGTTGACCTGTAACACGATGTCTCCCAAGGGCTTCGTGGTTGCTCCATTGAATCCGTAGATGGTGTGATAAGAGGTCATCAACTGTTCATCCTGGAGCTTCATCCGTTTGAATGCATCATAGAATAGGACATTTACAGAGCTTCCCCCGTCTATGAGGATCTTTTTGAGGTTACATCCAGCTACTGGTAATGTTAGGACCAAGGGATCATTATGGTCTTCCATATCTTCTTCGATATCCTCGGCATCGAAGATGACAGGAGATTCCATCCATTCTTCGTGTTCGTCCACTGCTATCCCATCGACCTTATATAACTCGCAGCGGTCTTCGAATTGCTTCAGTAACCTTTTTCCAATCTGCGCTGTGAGTGAGGGTCCTGTGGCTTCGGAACACGAGATGGTGTTGACTGTTCGGTTTTCTTCCGGAAGTTGGACTGGTTTGGTTCGTTTGGATCTGTCGTCGGTAACCTCCTTTCGTATGTAATGTTTGAGCTCTCCCGCATCAATTAATTTCTGGATCATTATTTTAAGGTTCTTGCATTTTTCGATCTGGTGTCCGTTGAAACAGTGATACTCACAATAATCTTTAGACTTCTCGGATCTCAGGGGCTGCTTTCCCTTAGACCATGGCCACTCTAAGTTTTCCCTCCCTTTGATTTCTCGTAGGATACGAGCATAGCTAGCGTTGAGTTTCGTGTAAACTTGATCTTCGAATTTTCGGTCGCCTGTACTTCGTTCATCCCTCCGTTCCTTCCTATCTTCGTGAGGTCTCTCATCTGAGCAACCCCTTTTGGCCCCATTGGTTTGTTCCGCTGAATTGGTGCGGTGAGACCTCTGCGGATATGCCCTCGGGTTTTCCCGTTGAATTTCTTCAAGTCGAGCGTGCTTCTCGATAATTATTCGGAGGTCTCCTTCTGTCTTGGGCACGCTCCCGTGAATTTCAACAAATAGGGGACTCATTCGGTCTAAGCCCCATTTATAGCAGTTGATGCTTACCACTGGGTCCACGCTCCCTATGGCTTGGCAGATCTTATTCCATCTGTTTGTGTATTCCCTCGTGGTTTCCTTGTAGCCAATTGCTAGTGAAAAGAGCTTATCCATCCCGGTGTTTACAGTCTTGTTGTACATGTATGTTCTTAAGAATTTCTCTGTGAGTTGGTCATATGAGTGGATGGAGTTTGGTGGCAGATTATCAAACCATGATAACGCCGATCCCTTCAAGCTTGACGGGAAGTATCTACAGAGTACGGCGTCGTTCTGACCCCATCTAGCTAAGACACGGTTGTAGTACCGAATATGTGCAGCAGGGTCGCTGGATCCATCATAGCATTCGAACGTCGGGACAGGGAATTTCAGTGGAATAGGGGTGTTGGCC
This sequence comes from Papaver somniferum, assembly GCF_003573695.1. NCBI lineage: Eukaryota > Viridiplantae > Streptophyta > Magnoliopsida > Ranunculales > Papaveraceae > Papaver > Papaver somniferum. Next base: position 19,085,666 of record NW_020618825.1, on the reverse strand, counting down.
AAGCGATGTGTTAGGGGCGTGGAGTTAGCTTCTCTCATGACCTCCTCTAACCTTCCCCCACCTTGTTTATTTTTTAATTGCCTGATCTCTGCCATCATCTCATCTCGTAGTTCCTCCATTGCGCGTTGGTGCTCTAAATTCTTCCGCTCATCACCGTCTGACTCTCCATCGTCATAATCCGGGTCGGATACGCTACGTCTCCTTGTCACGTCTTCGTTAGCCGCTAGGACGACTCTACAGTCTTGGTTTGGCTCTGGTGCTTTGGAGCTTGCTTCATCAAGTTGTTGGCTGATCTTCATGCTTAGAGCAATCCGCTCCTTTAAATCTTGATTTTCTTTGGCCAACAGAGCTACAGCTTCTGCGTAAACCTGCTGGTTCTTCCTCAGTTCCTCAAGCTCAGCCATTAGTCGGTGTGATTGGTTGGACCCCTGATTGGGAGTCCCAGCGCGTGCCGCTACAGCCGTGGTACCGCCCTCCTCCATGGTCTGTACTAAAGGTGGCAGGGGCTCAGCTTCGGTTGCTGGTGTTTCCAAATTGGAGTGAGCGCCCCTCTGCGGTGCCAGAGCAGCCGGTATGGTTTGATTCTGATTATTTGTTAACGGCATTCCAAAGGTTAGCAGGTGCGCGGGTTGGAATGTTCGGGATTCATCCACCCTTTCTCTTGGTTGATTAAGTTGACTCATTGGTAGGACTGGAAATGATCCTAAAAATTCTAACTGCAAGTGCACAGTGTCGACAAGCAACACAGGGCAAGCACAGGTCAGTTCCACAGGGACAAGGGGGTGCAAGTGCTATTTTTCTTATTGTAACCAATTTCTAACTGATTACACTAACCAGGGCAGATTACTAATCATGAGACTTTAAACAAGAACAACAAAAGTGACAGTTGAAGCAAGTTCAACACTGACAGTTGAAGCAACAGCAACTGACAGTGAGGCAAGATGAATAATGGACAGTGAGTGTGTGAACAAGTAAAGATTGTGATGTTAAGACACCACAGTGAGCAGTGAAGGTAAAACAAGTGTAAGAAAACAAGAAAACAAAGCTAAACAGTTGAAGATGGAATTGTGGATGACAGGGAAGGTTGATGGCAAACTAGGGTTTAGATTCCACCTCTTAACCTAGACTAAGTCGGATATTCCAATTGCAACTAAATTATCCTCCCAAAGTACTAGCTATCTGATTAGAGCATAACTAGTCTGAGGTTTGGACCATAATCAATTAACATGGGCTGCTGCACTTTCAATCACAGGGGTATCCTAACTACAATGTATGCCTGACATACAATGTGAGAGCAAAGTGATGAGAGGCCAGAATTGTAGTCTCCTCCACAGTGGAATTAAGGTTTCATCTTCACCCTAGTGGTGAATTAGAACATGCTAACACCTAGAACTATACAGTAAACAGGACATGAAATCAAAACAGAAATTAAACATTAAGCTAACAGTGAATTTATACAACTAAGAGCATTAGACTAACAAACATCAAACAATTAAACACTAAAACATCAAACACTACACAGTGAACAAGAACCCTAATTATGAAATTGGATTAAAATTGAAATTTGAAATTAAAATTAAATCTAAAAAACCCTAATTGATGGTTACTTGGATGACCCAAGAACAAGTTTTAACAGTGGCAACAACATCCATATTTATAGTTTACAACAAACCCTAAATTTTCGAAACCCTAAATTGAAATTAGGGTTTTTTTCGATTTTCAAAATCACTCACCAAATTTCCTTGTTTGTTGTTCCTTGTCCTTCTTGTCGATGACCCATGCTTTCTTCTCTGCTCCTCTGCTACGAATTCAGTTCCCATCAACCTAGTTCTCTCATGTCAAAACCCTAACAGTGGGTAGGGTTAATGAAATGGGTGAAATAGGATGATGGGTTTTGTTGTCGGGTGATGGAGATGGTGGTGTTGTTGGGTGTTTGTGGTGGTGGTGGAACTCGAGGTCTGGTGGTGGCAGTGGAGTTGCAGGCGATGGGGAAGAGAGAAACTGGTTTTGGGAAGATGAGAAGGAAGAGATCGATGGGATTAGGATTAGGGGTTGTTTGGTTGGGAATAGGGTATGTGTTGCTATGGTGTGAGGCGGAGACCTCAAGAGTTGATGTACGGCGATGAAAATCCGTTGGACGATCCCATATAGATTGAATCGAACGGCTACGATAAAGAGGGTTTTCACGATTGTTGGATTATGAGATACAACAAAACTGACGGCTTCAGATGGAGTTAGGTATTATAGTGTTTGACAGGATCTTCGGAGTTTGATGCACAATGATGAGGCGACCGTCGGATGATGAGATGGATCCAATCTGACGGCTCTCGTGGAAATGGGTATGTATAATGGAAATGGATTTGGGTAAGGGTTTTGGGCCTTGGGTATACCAAGCCCATATCTTCTTTAAGAACAATTCTTCCTCTTCAATCCCACTTCTAATTGATCCGGCTCTTGCAAACATCAATCTTCGCTTCCTCCTATCGAGAGTCTTTGCCGTTCCTTTGCTCTTTTCGCTCCGTGAGATAACCAGGATTTATTTAGTACCTAAAAATGCAAAATTAATTAAGAAAATTATTTATTCTTGAAAACAAAAAACAGAATATGGGATAAAATGTAGAATTAATGCGCAAAAGATGAGTTAAATGCCAACAAAAAGGGATAAATATATACAATATTTGGCACTCATCAAATACCCCCAAACCTGAATTTTACTTGTCCTCAAGTAAAAACAAACTAAGGAAATCCTACCTATACCACTGTCGCTGGTCTCTCGAATGCATTTAGCGTATGCACTAAGCCTTTTAAACCACTAAGTGTCCCTAGTGGACGAGTTGAAGTCTCGTGAAGGTTTACCAGAGGTGTGCCTACAAACCTAAGGACAAAATATAAGCTCAGATTCCATCAAATGTGACATGTGCAAAACAGTTAAGCTCACAGCAAAATGGATATGTCAATCTAGCTATCGAAGGCACAATCCTAGCACTGATAACAAATAAAAGACATGTGATAAGAGTGTAAAGTGTATCTACACATGTGTAAAGAAAGATCTGAAGTTATGACTACTAATCACCAAGAGATAGTTTCTCAGGCTAAGAACTGAGGTCGAAATCTAGCTAGCTGTCCGGACTTTACGAGAATTGTGAATGAGTTGGAGGTATTTCACAATTACTCGCGTTGTACATCAATGGCATACACCCTCCTTGCTTATTACAATGAAACAACAAAATGACTATTTACATGACTCTTATTTACATTGACTATTCTCTTTTTATTTTTGGAACAAGAGATGATGGAATTGATAAATACTTGATTTTTTTGTATTTTTCTGATATTCTTTTTTTTTTTTCTGAATATACATCGATTTTTTTTTTTTTTTTTTTTTTTTTTTTTGAATAAGGAAACACTTTTGATACATATACAAAAGGAAACAAAAGATTACATGACACTTTGCAAGAGGTAGCCCTTTTTGATGCACCCAGTTAAATTCGATGGTTTCTTTCTTAATGTAACCTCCACCTTCTATCCCAACCAACCAAAGAACAAGCTAGTCAAGTTTCGTTCAGTATTCTAAAGTGATTGGCAATCGTAACTTCCTATCCAACACCTTGAAGATCGAGGCCATACATGTATTGGTAGATCGTGCGCGTGCAAATTTCTTATCACTATGTGAATTGTGCTAGAATCAGGGTGCCTAAATATCTAGACTAAGACTCCTAATAAAAATACATATTTGCACAAGAGTCAACATTTCAAGGTAAATGAGCTCCATTTTTTTATGATTTTTCATTTTTTAATTTTTTTGAATTTTTATTTTTTAATTTTTTTTTTGGAATTTTTCAATTTTTCAAAAAGAAGAAGGAGTTCGTTTTCAATTATAGCAAATTATCATGGTATCTACTCTATACCCCCAAACCTAAACTAAACATTGTCCTCAATGTTTCAAAATATGGAAAGAATTAAAATGCAACATATGGAAAGGGACATGCTGAGTAGAGTAAAAGGAGAGAGAATACCCGATTTCGGCGAAAGCAGAATTAAAACTCCGTTATTCAAGGCAAAAATCCAACATATTTCAGCCGAGATCATATTGGATTAGCAAAATATATACAAAAGGAACAAAAGGGTTTTTAAGAAATTTTATCTACTGGATTATATACAAAAATTCACCATACACTAACAATCTAAAGAGTTGAGGATCAACCCAAAAGACAAAGTGTAGACATTTCAACAGCTTCACACAATAATAATATGATAGAAACGCAAGTGAAACTGTGAAACAAAATGAGCTACCCCCAAACCTGGATTTTTCAACGGATAAAATTTTGGAAACAAAATCTCGCAGTTTTGGGGGTTCATCATGTACAAGGTCTAGCTCAAAGTGAACTGTGCTAGGGACGGGCACACATGCTAATTCCAACTGTGGTTCCTCAAATGTATTATACTTAGAAGCAAAATAGTCCAAGAGGACTTGGGAAGCACACAGTTCCAAACCTAGATTAGGAATTTTCAGAAAAATTGGTTTTACAATATTGGTAC
>NW_020618825.1:18778476-18781117 GCF_003573695.1 Papaver somniferum | reverse complement strand
CTTTTCCATGTACTTTACTATGAAGACGATTTGCAGAAATCACATCTTCTCCGACAACAGGCTCAAGCAATGGCCCTTCTTCTTACCATTCTTATTTGGATCTTGCTTATTAAACTGAAAATCATTCTGAACTTTCAAAGAATTCGAAGTTTTTGATTCTTGCACATTATTAATCTTAGAATTATTTTCAGTTTGCTGACTATCCTTAATCTCACGCTTACGAGCATCCTCTTTAATGCGAAGATGAGTTGCAAGCCTTCCAAGTCATAGTCAGTTTCAGCATGCTTAAGTTTCTTCTTGTAACTATTCCATGAAGGGGGGAGACGAGAAATAATAACCCCAACAATGAATGAACTTACAAGATCAATACCAGCATCTTTAAGATGATTAACAATAAGAAAAATATCACTGACCTGGGCAATGATAGACTTACTATCAACCATTTTCCAATCCATAAAGTTGCAAATCAGGAACTGTGCTTTCTCCTGGATTCATGAGTCCTTTTCTGAGAACGATCTTATTCTCATAGGAAACGACCTGATTTCCAAATACTCATATAGGTAAGTCTCGAAGGTGTTTCTGCGAGACACCTTGTTATAAAAGTTAGACTTATTAAGGATTTTCATCCATCCCTAAGATCATGCAGAATCACTACACTAGAATGACAATGGGAAATTTTAGTTTTAGTGTACCATAACCACTGCAATAACTTGTTAGTACCACATTGAACTTAGTTTATCTTTTTCAAATATAACATAAGTTGGGTTTCCGTTATTGGTGATCAAACTTCTTTCACAGACCTGAGTCCCATCTCCTTACACTTTATTGAATGCATATTCTTTGGTAGACACTTTGTGAAAGGATCTGCCGTCAGGATACTTGAAGCCCCACAACAGTGTTAGATTAAAAGATTGTATGACCTTGATCCAACCAAGGACACATTGGTTTTGTTTCTGATGATGCTTGTAAGAAAGAAAACAGAGAGAGTTGAGATGCTTTTTTGAATGAAAACAAGTCTCCTATTTAAAAAGGAAATCACACCCTTTGGAGATGACTCTTCATCTCTAGAGACATCTTTTCAGAATGAACAGACGCGTCTCTTCCTTCAATGCGTCCATTGGTGAAACGAGATTTCCGATCAGTTTTCTAACTGACAATAGAAACCCTAGAACAGAAAATTTCCAGCGAAACCCGGGAACAACCTAAATGCCTACAATTCAAGGGTTTTTTGAAAATATCCAACAATCAGAAGAAACGTTAGACCACATATTATGGTACTGTAATTTTAGTGAGCTAATATGAAAATGGCTTGGAGGTATATTCTTATTTCGAAATCCTTATTCTTATGAAGATATTCTAAACTTTAAAAAACTAAAAGTAGTGCAGTTAGAGAAATTTGTCTTGTGGCAGCTTCCATTACAATGATGGAATTATGGTTTCTAAGAAACAAAATTATCTTTGGAAACTCTACAGCTGATATTGCTAGCTTAAAAAGTGGAATTATAAAATTCACCAGAGATCGTGACATAAGAATGAATGGCATAATGTGGGATACAAGCTATGATCATCAAGTTCTAAGAAATTTTGAGTTGAAGAACAGAAAAATAAAATCCCAGACTATTCATCTAATTTCATTCTTACTGCCAGATATACATCAAGTGCTTGTTTGTTGTGATTGTGCCTTTAAGGGGAATCTAGGAGTGGCTGGGTTTGGATTCATAAGCAGAGATCATGCAGGTAATTTCCTGTATGCTAAATCTGGTGGTTTGGTGATAACAACAATTTTTTTGGCTGAGTTAATGACAGTAAATTTTGCTTCAGAATGGGCACTTTAAAATCAGATTTTACATCTGCTAATATACTCAGATTCAATGTCAGTAATAACATGCTTCTGCTCAGGGAAAGTTCCTTGGATAGTGTCTGCAAGATTTTGCAGGTAGGGTCCCCATCCAAAGGTTCGTCATCTCATTTTCTCATCCCCTGAAGATTTTGCACAACTAGCGAAAAGGTTCACATTGTGGCGTCAATTTTGACGTCACTGCCAAGCCTTCAATAGATCTGTGTTTTAGTGGAGTCCCATGTAATTCGACGCATGATCATGGTCGGTATATGTGCAACAAAAGTTGATTATCGAATTGTCGACATATTAGGAATATACGGTGGGCAAAGTTGTAGGTAGGATCCCCATCCAAAGTTAAGCCAGAGTAGTAGTGTTGTGCTGCATTCCCTCAATACTCCTCAAGGAGAAAGACACCAACCAAACCAGTGAGGCCAATCTAAGTAGACTAGAAGATCTGATTTATTGAAGACCGACTGACAATTTTAAGTTTGAAAATGCTATACATTAGTACACACTTTTTTCCTAAAGATTGAGTCATAATTCCCATGTCGATTCAGACTTGTCATTACTAGTTCAAAATACCGGATGTCCGAACTGAAAGTGGAAATCATAACTAGGAATTACTAGGTAGTCCAGGAAACCCAGTACCGGTTACTCTCTAATCCACCCCTAGAATAAAATTATCCGCTGGTCCAAAAACATGTTTTTCGACCAGAATATTTATTCCGTAGTCCAAAACGTGCGGGTCACACAAGACAAGTTTTTCAAAAGTACCAAAAATACCCTTTATGCAACTCCACG
>NW_020618825.1:17546756-17551372 GCF_003573695.1 Papaver somniferum | reverse complement strand
TTTTTTTTTTCATGGTATCTCAATCACTCTAATTCACCCTAGCATTGGTAACAACTTGAATCGTGGGCCCTACCTATCACTTAGAGAAACATAGTTTAAAAACAAAATAAAATAAAAATAGAAGTGAAAAGGACTCAACGAGATATGGTGAAACTATCATGTTATTTCTAACACCTGAGCTCTGTGCCTTTATGAATAGACTCTTTAGATGTTTCCATCTAATCAGATTGGTTCCTCAAACTCCTACAATCAAAATGCTTCCATCCACTTAGATTAGTTAGTGCAATCCTTAATAGGCATAAATTTCTAAGCTCTGGAGTTTATTTATTGCAAAAAGGTGACAAAAAGTGTTTCTTCCCCACCCCCAAACTTAAATCTTACATTGTCTTCAATGTTCTAAAGATGAAATTAAAAGCATGAACAAGGAGAAACTATTACCACTGGAGGGAAAAGAAATAAGGAAGGATATTACCGTATCACATGAACGCGGGAGCCTCCCAGTAAATGCTAAATTTATAGTCATTAGCTAGACATAAAATACCTCAAAAAGAATTTTCACCTTCCAAAGTCGTATACCAATAGTCGAAATAATTGTGGGTCCATAAGACCAAATAGAACTGCCACAAATAGGAGACAAATGCTCAAGATCAGAAAAATGAGCAGATAAAGCACAACCTGATCTAAAGTTTCTCGCAAGACAACTGGATTTATCTGAAGTGCCCACTTGGGCTTCATATGAGTGTCTCGGCAAACAGATTCATCCGAAAAACGGGTCTCTAACATATGGATTTTCTCCTGGACATTATCAGGCGGATCAGGTTGTGGAGTCTGAATACACTCAAGCGATACCTCAGATGCACTAGGCTTGAGTCCCAAGTTAGGGACTTCTATTGGGGATAATTGAAAATCTCTACCCCCAAACTTAGAATTTTGGGTGCCTCTACAATGACTAGTCACAATGTTCCTAATTTCTAGACCATCGGGTTCTTGAAAAAGGTCAATTGCTTTCTGTAAGTCATAATCAGGTGGTTCATCCTCAGCTTGCTTCATATCTTCTATGGTCCACTCTAAGGCTTCCTTATTTTCTTGAAGCACGGTCTCTGGACTACTTTCCTGATCACTATCCAAATCGGAGGCTATAATCACAGGGAAAGACTCGGGTGGGCCTAAAAATGTATAGTTAGACTCCAACTCAGGAGGCTCTTTTAAATAAGGTATTAAGATAGACTCAGAAGCTAGTAATGGTTCGAACCTATCTTTCCATATATCAATATCTAACATAGGAACAAAATCCAACAGAGCATTTACTTGTTCAATGTTACTATCATCGTCGAAATCCAGGCTAAAATGGGATAAACAACTCTCCAATGTATTTTCCGGTACGATGTTTGGTAATGACTCCTGAACTAAGGTTCCTATCATGTTCACCTCTTCAATACATGTGCTATCTAGCTCAGAATGTAGCTTGTTTACATTAAAAATATTCATCTCAATAGTCATATTACCAAAAGATAGATTCATAATACCATTTCGACAGTTTATGATCGCATTAGACGTAGCTAAGAATGGGCGACCTAAAATCACAGGTATTTGGTTCTCTGGGTCAGGGACAGGTTGGGTATCTAGGATAATAAAATCCACTGGATAAATAAACTTGTCAACCTCTATGAGAACATCCTCTATCACACCACGAGGAACTTTAACGGACCTATCAGCTAACTGAAGTGTTATCTGGGTAGGTTTCATCTCACCAAGTCCTAGCTTGAGGTACACATGGTATGGCAGTAAGTTCACACTGGCTCCTAAGTCAAGCAACGCTTTCTCAACACGGTACTTACCTATTGTACAAGAAATGGTAGGGGACCCTGGGTCTTTATACTTAGGAGTAGTGGTATTCTGAATAATATAACTCACATGACTAGTTATGAAGGCTTTCTTCTGGACACTGATCTTACGCTTTCGCGTACACAAGTCCTTAAGGAACTTGGCATAAGAGGGAATCTGCCTAATTGCATCTAATAATGGAAGGTTGATATTAACCTGCTTAAAAACCTCCAATATATCATTAAAGTTGGACTTCCTCTTAGTCGGAACTAGCAGCTGGGGAAACGGGGCTCTGGGAACAAAGCCGGGCTCAACAGGACCCTTATTGGTCTCCTTGGAGACTCTATCAGTCTCCTCATTTTCTGGCTCAGCAGGGTGAACTACAGCATGTTCACTATCAGGCATGGCAATCTTGTTGTCAACTTTCTTTCCACTCCTAAGGGTTGTGACAGCATTCACATGATTGTACGATTTCTCTCCTTTTGGGTTGGGATCAGTACGACTAGGGAACCTTCCATCTTCTCTCTCACTTATGAACTTAGCTATTTGTCCTACTTGAAGTTCTAATTTGGCAAGACTCTGGGAATTATTCTTCAATTCTTGCCTAGTTTCTTGTTGAAAGCTCATGTGGTTCTTTGTTAGCATTTCATGGTTATTTGCTAACATAGTGAGAGTATCCTCTAAGGTAGAGATATTTTTCTTGGAAGTGTTCTGAAACTTGGTTTGACCTGAAGAGTTCTTAAAACCAAAACCTGGGGGAGGCTGAGAATTGCTAGACTGGCCTTGACTCTGGCCCTTAGACCAAGAGAAATTAGGATGGTTTCTCCAACCAGGGTTGTAGGTTTCTGAGTATGGGTCAAACTTCTGACGGTTCTCAAACCTAGCATTGTTATAGACAGCATGGGCTTGCTCTTCACTAACCTGACCTTCCCAAAATGAATTATCGGGCTCTATTCCACAACTAGAGACTTGAGAGGCTCTATTAGGTTCAACAAGGGACCTATTTTTAGGCTAGCCCATTTCCAAAGCTTCTAACCTCCTAGATAAAGCAGCAAACTTAGCATCTGAACCAAAACTTGTATCTACCACATTGGTGCTGCTTCTATTGACTAAGAGTCTTTTAGGGGGTTCAATACAAGATTCCCACTGTTGGGATTTTTCAGCGATAGCTCCTAAGAAGGTAAAAGCATCATCAACATTTTTACTAGTGAACTCACCAGCGCACATAGACTCAACCATGGCTTTGGTCGAATAGTCTAAACCATCATAAATAATTTGTACGAGTTTCATATTATCAAATCCATGGTGAGGACACTGTGATAGGAGATCATTGAATCGCTCTAAAAACCTATAAAGAGACTCTCCCTCTTGTTGCACACTAGCACTAATTTTCTGCCTAACAGCTGCAGTTTTATGCTTAGGGTAGAATTTCATATAGAAAGCAACGATAAGTTCCTGCCATGTTTCTATGGATTCAGACGGTAGGTTGTTAAGCCAGGTCTTGGCTTTATCTCTCAAGGAAAAGGGAAACATTTTAAGTTTCAAGACTTCATCAGTAAGGTCTTTTATTCTAATTGTCCCACAGATTTCCTCAAAGTCCCTAATATGAAAATAAGGGTTCTCATCATCTTTTCCTAAGAATATAGGGATCATCTGAAGAATACTAGGTTTTATCTCAAAATTATCCGTAGTGGCTGGCAATTTAATGCATGAAGCTCGGTTGGTCCTAGTTGGGAACATGTAATCTTTCAAAGTTGCCATCGCTGGCACAACTGGAGTACTAGGGGTACTTTTGTCACTCAGAGATAAATTCTCAAAACTGAAGTTTCCAAAAACAGGGCTCTCCAAAGAAGAGTCTTCGAGCTCCCTGCTTAAATCAGAAGAACTACTAGGTTTTTCGCTAATCAATCGACCTAGAGTATCTCTTTTCCAAGCCCTATTAACAAAATCGGGCATACACTAAATAGAATTCAAAAAGAAATAAAAAAAAAATCCTAACAGGAAGGTTCTAGCAATCACACAGCAGGCTGACTCGACTTTACCACAGCAAACCTAAAGATTTCTAGCAAACAACAAGCATGATGGCTCCACTTAGATTGTTTCTAGACCAGCTTCTAATCCTTCGAAAGGGAATTCGTTACAATTTGAGCAAACCTCTCTGGAATCAATCCGAGTTTAAGAAAGTTGAATCGAGGTGAGGGAAGCTCAGTGGAGCTTTGATACCCAAAACCTCACTGATCCAATGCGGCGCAGTCACGCATTCAACTCGCAGAAACCTTCAAGAACTTCGAGGTGTGCTTAAAAGAGTAACCAATATTTTTCGAATGATTGTCCTGTTAAGCTCGATACCCTATAGGTCTCTTTCTAGTCCAAATTTTAGGCTTAGGTTCGCTTTAGGTTTCGTTTTCCTAAGGCGGGAAAGAAGGGAGCGGTGATGAAATCCGAACCCTTATCTTATATGGTCTAGTCCTTGCCCTTTACTAGGAATTTAAAAACAGTCCATATTCAAGTCCTCAGCATATATTCACCTTAAGGAGTCCAGTAACCCGCTTGCAGGAGATTCGCGGGTGTTTAAAATTTTACCTCCCGTACCAGACGGGCGAAGAACCGCTGAAGTCGACTCGGGCCACGACTCCTATGTCGTGTGCGAACCCGAGGGGCCGAGGTGATATTGTAATCACCGTCCTTCCCTGCAAACAGTTTGTATTTAAGGATACCCTTCCGTATGGTTTAAAAATAAAAATAAAAATGTCCCAAAATTAATGTCCAAAGTCCATAAAAAAAAAAAAAAA